>NC_069499.1:803732719-803813767 GCF_027579735.1 Bombina bombina | reverse complement strand
AAAAAATCATTGTCTTGTCGTTTTGCGCAAAAGGTTAAATCCCCATTTATAACTTTGAGTAGCGAGCTGCACTCGTTTTCAAAGCCGACTTGACTTAAGATACACACGTCGGTTTGTAAAAGGCGACTTTACAGCTGACTTGCATGTTTTCCTCCGTGTCATCTATTTCAGCTGATTTAGCATAAACCCGGGTTGAGCTCGGCACACGCTCGCAGCGCTGTGAAGGGAACCTAAAACGGCAGACGGATAAAAGACCGCACGTCCCTGGGTGGGCTTGAACCACCAACCTTTCGGTTAACAGCCGAACGCGCTAACCGATTGCGCCACAGAGACACCACGAGCGCTTTCCACTTGTGTGGAAAATTTTGTTGCTTTAGCATTGTGGCGTACTTGGTACATAGCAAGCAAGAGGCCAGTATCTCTGGCAAGGTCAGGGAAGAATGGGAAGTGTAGGGGGAATTAGCTCAAATGGTAGAGCGCTCGCTTTGCATGCGAGAGGCAACGGGATCGATGCCCGTATTCTCCAAATTCTGAAGGTCGCCCCGCATTTAGCAAAGTAGTGTCTATGCCACGCAATACTATTACTGACTCGCAAGTTCTATGCAGGTGGTTTTAAAACCCATCCATATAATGTAATGCAATTAGAGAGAATCTTTGTTTCTTTTTTGTTTGTTTAAATTACGGAAGCATGCAACCAATGCCACAGAGGGAACAGGGTCGGCTCCAGAACAAATGAAATGGGGGGGCATTTTTTTTCACGAGGGGGCACACATTTACAAAGCATGTATGAGAGTCAAAATAAGAGCAGACCTACATATTCTGCAGGAAAGTGTAGCTTCTGACTGGCTTATCCCCCACTATTAACATTTGGAGAATATGTGCTAAATCCCTAGGTAAAAGAATGAAGTCTAAATCCTATGCAGTGCACTAAAACAGAGCCATTAAACTTGAGACCCCCAGTGCAATAGCTCCTTAAAAACAATTCACCCCTTAATCACCCTGATCTCAAATCTCAATCATGTCCCCTAAACAGCCATGCACCCCAAACCCCCCAATGCAATTAACTCCTTTGTTTGCAATAGCAGTGAGGATACTAGGTTTTCAGGTACTGGAAATTTTGTAGATTAGATATGAGAAAAAAAAAAAAAATATATATATATATATATATATATATTTATATAAAAAGACAGTTTATGGCCTTGCAAGACAAATTGTTAGGATGTGTTTATTCAGCTGCATTAAAAGCATTTCCGAGTGTCACTAACAAAACATGTCAAGCAATTCAGACTCTCAATAATAATGAAATGGCATCCAATCCATCAGCTGACAGCACACACAAGCAATAGGACACATGAATAACACAGGTATGTGCACATACATCCTACAGGCAATATAATGAGCCAAGCTGCACACAGTTATGTATTCAAGCACATACAGTAAATGGCAAATTCCTGATACCTT
The DNA here is from genome assembly GCF_027579735.1 of Bombina bombina. Lineage (NCBI taxonomy): Eukaryota > Metazoa > Chordata > Amphibia > Anura > Bombinatoridae > Bombina > Bombina bombina. The sequence continues at coordinate 803,812,306 of NC_069499.1, read as the reverse complement.
TAACAAACCTTAGAGCTGACACGTAACATCCCTATTAGATCACAATGTACTATAGCAATGCTTATGCTTTTTGTATTATTATTATTTAGGAACCAACTTTCTAACCAATAAATACCAGGACAAGACATTAAAATTAAATTCATATAAATGGGATATGGGATGAAGTCAGCCTGCAATGTTTTATTTTGTTTTTTGAATCAGCCCTAAGCCCTTGCATGTGGGAGGAAAGTTTGCAACAGAGGAGAGGGAGAGCTGGAACTCATTAACTTGCCTTACATAGCTGGGCTGGGGGTAACAGAGACAGCACATAGTGTGATAACAAGAGACTGCCCTGAGCACAGACAGCACATAGTGTGATAACAAGAGACTGCCCTGAGCACAGACAGCACATAGTGTGATAACAAGAGACTGCCCTGAGCACAGACAGCACATAGTGTGATAACAAGAGACTGCCCTGAGCACAGACAGCACATAGTGTGATAACAAGAGACTGCCCTGAGCACAGACAGCACATAGTGTGATAACAAGAGACTGCCTTGAGCACAGACAGCACATAGTGTGATAACAAGAGACTGCCCTGAGCACAGACAGCACATAGTGTGATAACAAGAGACTGCCCTGAGCACAGACAGCACATAGACAAAGCAATGTGAGATCTCCATAATAACATATAGTGATTTCTTATTAAAAGGAGACTGCAGAGAAGTGAAAGTAACTACTGAAGACAATTAGTACTGAAATTAATAAGTGGATTTACATTATACAGAGGCAGGGGCTGCTTGTAAAAGGCAACACAGTTACCTGACATCAGATGGTCACAGAGAGAGAGAGAACTATGCCCTGATAGTAATGGGAGAAAAGAACAGCTATACACAGGAAAGAAACAGGACCCACATACCAAAGCTTAGACCTGCTGAGCTCAATACACATGATTCTAGGCAGCACCTCGCTCAGGGCACACCACCAGCAATACCAGAGAGGACTGGAGTTGGGAGAGCAGTGATAGAGAGGCACTCAGGTACAGAAACTAAAGAAAATAAACAAACAGAGGGCGGGGGAGTGGGACAGATACAACAAATATGTGATCGATCACATATTTGTTGTATCTGTCCCACTCCCCCGCCCTCTGTTTGTTTATTTTCTTTGGTTTCCGTGGATCTGTTAGTAAGTGCAGGCAGGGAGGGTGACCGGCTGTGACCCGCACTAAATAAGTAATGACACTGACAGGCACGCATTCAGCTAAGCATAAGGTGACCAGATTTTTAAAATGAAATCCGGGGATATTTTTATTTTTTTAATTGGCAAATGGTAAAAAACTATTTTATTAGCATATTTATAAGTTATTTATTAAACTGACAACTGAGTTGTAACCAGGGGTCAAGTCATAGAAAAAAATTGTGGAAATTCACCAGGATTTCCTCACACTCATAGTTAATATTGTTTTATACACAACTTTGTCAAGAGTGTTGATGGTCTAGTATGTTGCTGTCTATTTAAATGTAAACACACACACACATTCTCACTCCCCCCCACACACACACACACTCTCACTCTCTTCCACACACACATTTTCACTCTCCCACACACACTCTCCAACACACTCTCTCACACGCACACACTCTCTCCCGCACACACTCGCTCTCCCTCCACCACACACTCTCTCCCCCACACACACACACTCCCCCACACACACACACTCCCCCACACACACACACACTCCCACACACTCACTCTCCCACACACTCACTCTCCCACACACACACACTCTCCCACACACACACACTCTCCCACACACACACACTCTCCCACACACACACACTCTCCCCACACACACTCACACACTCTCCCACACACACACACACACTCTCCCACACACACACACACACTCTCCCACACACACACACACACTCTCCCACACACACACACACTCTCCCACACACACACACACACTCTCCCACACACACACACACACTCTCCCACACACACACACACACTCTCCCACACACACACTCTCCCACACACACACACACACTCTCCCACACACACACACTCTCCCACACACACACACTCTCCCACACACACACACTCTCCCCCACACACTCTCCCCCACACACTCTCCCCCACACACACACACACACACTCTCCCACACACACACACACTCTCTCTCTCTCTCTCTCTCTCCCACACACACAAACTCACACACATTTCCTAGACAACAATTGATTATGCAAAATAATGCAAGAACCTAAACTTTAATACCAAATCTTCAATTAATTGAAACTAAGTACTGCAATTTAAAAGAATGAAGAAAACCTTGGCTTTGGGAGTATTCATGAGCACTATGAGTTTAGAGGGGGGATTTTATATGCCAAAAGCCCCCTTTTATTGGTGTCAGCAAAAGTTTCTGTTTTCATTGGAGTGGCACGTGGAAGGGGTGTTCATTTGCTGATCCTCACATTTATGGAACCCACATTCCTCTCATCAGAAGAAAAATACTAATGCCTGATTTTTCCTTTTTTTTTTTTTTTGTACATTTATTATATTTGGTATTTGTTGTCATATGTATACCTATTGGAAATACTAATTAATACCACAATATATTCAGACTTAGCTGGTGTAGCCTCAGCTAATGTGTATTAAATTCTGCTTGCTAGCCAATGAATCATCAGGGGACCTCTCCCAGAGTATAGCCCTTCTCATTTTACAATATATTTAAACAAACAAAAGACAAACAGGGAGCACAGGTATAGAGCTAGCCTCAGCATAGACAGATCACACAAATGTAGTATGCAGCAGCACAACATCAATGTTTTCTTCACAGACAGCTTCTTGATTAATGATGATGACCTGTGCACTCTGAAGTAGGCAGAGTTTGTAGTATCCGTTTTCAGGGCAGCAAGAGAATAACAGACTTAACCCCTGCAAAGGGATTCTACTCACCCCCAGCACAATGTTCCCGCGCACCTTAGTGAAGCAAACAGTTTTCAGAAGCTACACACTGCAGGGTGGATCACATGACCGCAATAACAGGCAAGCTAAAGGGGAGGGGATTGCCCTCATTACAAAACCACATCAAGCAATTACCATGTCAGCTCAGTATAACTAGCTGCAAAGCCCGTGACACTTTCTTATGTAAACAGTAAACACTTTTAGTTGTGACAGTGTTCGCACTAAGCTGAGCACATTTCAGAATTGTTTGCTTGCATAAAAATACCGATGTGTGCTTCAGTGTCTTAGCCAGGGTGCTGTCATCGCAAATCTACCTGCTCTGTGCTTCTAAGTGTAGATGCACCGGATCTTGCTGGGTGAGGGGAAAGCCAGGGAGGGAAGCAGAGTGCACAGCGAGTGGAATAGTCTCAGCTAGTTCTGTAGCAGTTAACTACGCCCCTTTTTAAGGTAGCACCAGTCACTCTGAATGTTCTCTGCACGCTTCTGGAGTAAGGGAGTTTACGTTTCCTGTCCTGTGTACCCTGACATGTGGCAACACTCAGGGGGCTGTCTTCCCGGGGACATAATTTGTCAGGGGACAGTATCCTCAATCCGGGGACGTCTGGTCACCCTAGCTAAGCAGGAGGGAGTATTAGAGGACTTGGGGAGGGAGGCTAATAATAGCTCTTACCTTATCATCTGTTGATGCCTGTTTCCTAAAATTCCTCTGCTCCAGCACGGCTGTCTGCGTGCAGTCAGGGCTCAGACTCAGAGCAAATGTGCGCGCCAAAGGTAGCCAGCCAATAGGAAAAGCTTCTGGCTGAGCTGCACCAATGAATCTATTTTTTGATGAGCTGAAGCAATGGGCTGAGAGTCTGAGACCTGACTGACTGCACATTGTGACATTTGAGCATGCACAAGGGCCCCGCCCCCAGAAAAGTTGCGGGGCAAAAAAAATAAAAATAAATTAAGTAAAACAATTTAAAAAAAATAATTTTAACAAATCCTGTGTTTTAAGGGGGCACAGCATTCCATTTGGGTGGGCATTGCCCCCCAAAGCCCCCCCTTGGAGCCGACCCTGAGAGGGAAAGGGACGGGGCAACATTCACACGAGCATAGAACAGTTTGTGCCTGTACCACTTGAGCTTAATTAGTAAATAGCAGGTAAGCCGCCAAGACCAGCATCTCTGATAAGCTCGCTGAAGAGTGCCCAAGCAAAAACCAGTGGCTGGGGAATTAGCTCAAATGGTAGAGCGCTCGCTTTGCATGTGAGTGGTAACAGGATCGATGCCTGTATTCTCCACTTTCTAGGGGGCCTCTTCTCTTGTTATTTGTGGGGGGCAAAGGAGCTTTTGTTGCACAAAGGTTCATCATACTGCTCACTTCTAAAACCCTTTCTATAATCATAGATTGAAACAGCCATGTAGGTTATCTTAGGCGACTAGAAACAAGATTTCTTTTTTAATATTCGAAATCCACACTAGTTTAAAACAGTTTGTGACCGTACAGTTGCGCCATAAGTAATACAATACCCGCTAGGACGGTATCTCTGATAACTTCAATACAGGAAGTACAGGAAGGCTGGCAGGAGGCTGACCGTTTTCTCTCGCTATACAGGGGAATTAGCTCAAATGGTAGAGCGCTCGCTTAGCATGCGAGAGGTAGCGGGATCGATGCCCGCATTCTCCATCCTTTAAGGTGAGCTTTACAGGTTTCCCTTGCGTTTTGCGATATTAACAACCTTTTGCCTCCTAAATGTTAACATTGCTATCGCTTCACAAAATCTCCATTTCTTTGTAATATTTCGTTTCAGCACTGACCTATAGAAGAAACGCTAGAAAGATGTTACTGAGTGCAGTTTACTTTCGGGCACTTTTTCTTTTCTTGTTTTTCCTGCTCTTATCGTACACATGAAGAAATAAATTTAATTCAATAAATACTACCACGACAAGGCCTACCTATTGCTTCTCCAACGTGGAACAGACATTTCGTGGTAGTTATTACGCTATAAGTAGCAAATCATACACAAAGTGCCACGAAAGAACGATGATGGGAATGCAGCGACAGGATGGTAAAACACCCGCGTCCCTAGGTGGGCTTGAACCACCAACCTTTCGGTTTACAGCCGAACGCGCTAACCGATTGCGCCACAGAGACATGATGCAAAGCCTTGTTGCACACTAGTGTCAGACAGTATTTTTGTCGGTGACATTGCGCGGCTTAATTAATAAATAGTGTACAAGATGCCAAGATGCCACGATCAGGATCCCTGACAAGTTCTGTGTAGACATTATAGCAGTAGGTCTTAAGAGCACAGCCATAGGTGGTCTGTGGAACCCGCTGGGGAATTAGCTCAAATGGTAGAGCGCTCGCTTAGCATGCGAGAGGTAGCGGGATCGATGCCCGCATTCTCCACTTTTTCAAAGATTCCGATTATTTTATAGTTTGCAATGACATCTGTAAAAAATCATTGTCTTGTCGTTTTGCGCAAAAGGTTAAATCCCCATTTATAACTTTGAGTAGCGAGCTGCACTCGTTTTCAAAGCCGACTTGACTTAAGATACACACGTCGGTTTGTAAAAGGCGACTTTACAGCTGACTTGCATGTTTTCCTCCGTGTCATCTATTTCAGCTGATTTAGCATAAACCCGGGCTGAGCTCGGCGCACGCTCGCAGCGCTGTGAAGGGAACCTAAAACGGCAGACGGATAAAAGACCGCACGTCCCTGGGTGGGCTTGAACCACCAACCTTTCGGTTAACAGCCGAACGCGCTAACCGATTGCGCCACAGAGACACCACGAGCGCTTTTCACTTGTGTGGAAAATTTTGTTGCTTTAGCATTGTGGCGTACTTGGTACATAGCAAGCAAGAGGCCAGAATCTCTGGCAAGGTCAGGGAAGAATGGGAAGTGTAGGGGGAATTAGCTCAAATGGTAGAGCGCTCGCTTTGCATCTAACATTTGAGCTAATTCCCCTGTATAGCGAGAGAAAACGGTCAGCCTCCTGCCAGCCTTCCTGTACTTCCTGTATTGAAGTTATCAGAGATACCGTCCTAGCGGGTATTGTATTACTTATGGCGCAACTGTACGGTCACAAACTGTTTTAAACTAGTGTGGATTTCGAATATTAAAAAAGAAATCTTGTTTCTAGTTGTAAAACACCCGCGTCTCTGGGTGGGCTTGAACCACCAACCTTTCGGTTAACAGCCGAACGCGCTAACCGATTGCGCCACAGAGACATGATGCAAAGCCTTGTTGCACACTAGTGTCAGACAGTATTTTTGTCGGTGACATTGCGCGGCTTAATTAATAAATAGTGTACAAGATGCCAAGATGCCACGATCAGGATCCCTGACAAGTTCTGTGTAGACATTATAGCAGTAGGTCTTAAGAGCACAGCCATAGGTGGTCCGTGGAACCCGCCGGGGAATTAGCTCAAATGGTAGAGCGCTCGCTTAGCATGCGAGAGGTAGCGGGATCGATGCCCGCATTCTCCATCCTTTAAGGTGAGCTTTACAGGTTTCCCTTGCGTTTTGCGATATTAACAACCTTTTGCCTCCTAAATGTTAACATTACTATCGCTTCACAAAATCTCCATTTCTTTGTAATATTTCGTTTCAGCACTGACCTATAGAAGAAACGCTAGAAAGATGTTACTGAGTGCAGTTTACTTTCGTGCACTTTTTCTTTTTTTGTTTTTCCTGCTCTTATCGTACACATGAAGAAATAAATTTAATTCAATAAATACTACCACGACAAGGCCTACCTATTGCTTCTCCAACGTGGAACAGACATTTCGTGGTAGTTATTACGCTATAAGTAGCAAATCATACACAAAGTGCCACGAAAGAACGATGATGGGAATGCAGCGACAGGATGGTAAAACATCCCCGTCCCTGGGTGGGCTTGAACCACCAACCTTTCGGTTAACAGCCGAACGCGCTAACCGATTGCGCCACAGAGACATGATGCAAAGCCTTGTTGCACACTAGTGTCAGACAGTATTTTTGTTGGTGACATTGCGCGGCTTAATTAATAAATAGTGTACAAGATGCCAAGATGCCACGATCAGGATCCCTGACAAGTTCTGTGTAGACATTATAGCAGTAGGTCTTAAGAGCACAGCCATAGGTGGCCCGTGGAACCCGCCGGGGAATTAGCTCAAATGGTAGAGCGCTCGCTTAGCATGCGAGAGGTAGCGGGATCGATGCCCGCATTCTCCACTTTTTCAAAGATTCCGATTATTTTATAGTTTGCAATGACATCTGTAAAAAATCATTGTCTTGTCGTTTTGCGCAAAAGAATAAATCCCCATTTATAACTTTGAGTAGCGAGCTGCACTCGTTTTCAAAGCCGACTTGACTTAAGATACACACGTCGGTTTGTAAAAGGCGACTTTACAGCTGACTTGCATGTTTTCCTCCGTGTCATCTATTTCAGCTGATTTAGCATAAACCCGGGCTGAGCTCGGCGCACGCTCGCAGCACTGTGAAGGGAACCTAAAACGGCAGACGGATAAAAGACCGCACGTCCCTGGGTGGGCTTGAACCACCAACCTTTCGGTTAACAGCCGAACGCGCTAACCAATTGCGCCACAGAGACACCACGAGCGCTTTCCACTTGTGTGGAAAATTTTGTTGCTTTAGCATTGTGGCGTACTTGGTACATAGCAAGCAAGAGGCCAGTATCTCTGGCAAGGTCAGGGAAGAATAGGAAGTGTAGGGGGAATTAGCTCAAATGGTAGAGCGCTCGCATTGCATGCGAGAGGCAACTGGATCGATGCCAGTATTCTCCAAATTCTGAAGGTCGCCTCGCATTTAGGAAAGTAGTGTCTATGCCGCGCAATATTATTACTGAATCGCAAGTTCTATGCAGGTGGTTTTAAAACCCATCCATATAATGTAATGCAATTAGAGAGAATCTTTGTTTCTTTTTTGTTTGTTTAAATTACGGAAGCATGCAACCAATGCCACCGAGGGTAAGGGACGGGGCAACATTCACACGAGCATAGAACAGTTTGTGCCTGTACCACTTGAGCTTAATTAGTAAATAGCAGGTAAGCTGCCAAGCCCAGCATCTCTGATAAGCTCACTGAAGAGTGCCCAAGCAAAAACCAGCGTCTGGGGAATTAGCTCAAATGGTAGAGCGATCGCTTTGCATGCGAGAGGTAACGGGATCGATGCCCGTATTCTCCACTTTCTAGGGGGCATCTACTCTTGTTATTTGTGGGGGGCAAAGGAGCTTTTGTTGCACAAAGGTTCATCATACTACTTACTTCTAAAACCCTTTCTATAATCTTAGATTGAAACAGCCATGTAGGTTATCTTAGGCGACTAGAAACAAGATTTCTTTTTTAATATTCGAAATCCACACTAGTTTAAAACAGTTTGTGACCGTACAGTTGCGGCATAAGTAATACAATACCCGCTAGGACGGTATCTCGGATAACTTCAATACAGGAAGTACAGGAAGGCTGGCAGGAGGCTGACCTTTTTCCCTCGCTATACAGGGGAATTAGCTCAAATGGTAGAGCGCTCGCTTAGCATGCGAGAGGTAGCGGGATCGATGCCCGCATTCTCCATCCTTTAAGGTGCGCTTTACCGGTTGCCCTTGCGATTTGCGATATTAACAACCTTTTGCCTCCTAAATGTTAACATTACTATCGCTTCACAAAATCTCCATTTCTTTGTAATATTTCGTTTCAGCACTGACCTATAGAAGAAACGCTAGAAAGATGTTACTGAGTGCTGTTTACTTTCGGGCACTTTTTCTTTTTTTGTTTTTCCTGCTCTTATCATACACATGAAGAATTAAATTTAATTCAATAAATACTACCACGACAAGGCCTACCTATTGCTTCTCCAACGTGGAACACACATTTCGTGGTAGTTATTACGCTATAAGTAGCAAATCATACACAAAGTGCCACGAAAGAACGATGATGTGAATGCAGCGACAGGATGGTAAAACACCCGCGTCCCTGGGTGGGCTTGAACCACCAACCTTTCGGTTAACAGCCGAACGCGCTAACCGATTGCGCCACAGAGACATGATGCACATGCTTGTTTCACGCTAGTGTCAGACAGTATTTTTGTCGGTGACATTGCGCGGCTTAATTAATAAATAGTGTACAAGATGCCAAGATGCCACGATCAGGATCCCTGACAAGTTCTGTGTAGACATTATAGCAGTAGGTCTTAAGAGCACAGCCATAGGTGGTCCGTGGAACCCGCCGGGGAATTAGCTCAAATGGTAGAACGCTCGCTTAGCATGCGAGAGGTAGCGGGATCGATGCCCGCATTCTACACTTTTTCAAAGATTCCGATTATTTTATAGTTTGCAATGACATCTGTAAAAAATAATTGTCTTGTCGTTTTGCGCAAAAGGTTAAATCCCCATTTATAACTTTGAGTAGAGAGCTGCACTCGTTTTCAAAGCCGACTTGACTTAAGATACACACGTCGGTTTGTAAAAGGCCACTTTACAGCTGACTTGCATGTTTTCCTCCGTGTCATCTATTTCAGCTGATTTAGCATAAACCTGGGCTGAGCTCGGCGCACGCTCGCAGCGCTGTGAAGGGAACCTAAAACAGCAGACGGATAAAAGACCGCACGTCCCTGGGTGGGCTTGAACCACCAACCTTTCGGTTAACAGCCGAACGCACTAACCGATTGCGCCACAGAGACACCACGAGCGCTTTCCACTTGTGTGGAAAATGTTGTTGCTTTAGCATTGTGGCGCACTTGGTACATAGCAAGCAAGAGGCCAGTATCTCTGGCAAGGTCAGGGAAGAATAGGAAGTGTAGGGGGAGTTAGCTCAAATGGTAGAGCGCTCGCTTAGCATGCGAGAGGTAGCGGGATCGATGCCCGCATTCTCCACTTTTTCAAAGATTCCGATTATTTTATAGTTTGCAATGACATCTGTAAAAAATAATTGTCTTGTCGTTTTGCGCAAAAGGTTAAATCCCCATTTATAACTTTGAGTAGCGAGCTGCACTCGTTTTCAAAGCCAACTTGACTTAAGATTAGTGATGTCGCAAACCTAAAAATTTCGGTTCACAAACGGCGGACTCGAACTTCTGCAACTGTTTGCGAACCGCCGAACCGCCATTGACTTCAATAGGCAGGCGAACTTTAAAACCAACAGGGACTCTTTCTGGCCACAATAGTAATGGAAAAGTTGTTTCAAAGGGACTAACACCTGGACTGTGGCATGCCACGAAAGAACGATGATGTGAATGCAGCAACAGGATGGTAAAACACCCGCGTCCCAGGGGAATCCATGGCAAAACTCCCATGGAAAATTACATAGTTGATGAGTCTGGTTTTAAGCCATAAAGGGCCTAAATCAACTAACCTCCTAAATTGTTTGGAATAACGTGCTTTAAAACATCAGGTATAATGTTGTATCGATCAGGTAGTGTAAGGGTTACGCCCGCTTCACAGTGACAGACCAAACTCCCCGTGTAACGCACCGCAAACAGTCCACTTGCACAACCACGAGATAGATAGATTTGATAGATAGATACATAGATTACATAGATCAATAGATGCAATATACATTTGACAGATACGAATTACATAGATCAATATATGCAATATACATTATATAGATCTGAATTACATAGATCAAAAGATGCAATATACATTTGATAGATACGAATTACATAGATCAATAGATGCAATATACATTTGATAGATACGATTGATACTTAGATAGATTTGATAGATATATAATTTCCCAGACAGAGAATTACAAGACGTGCGGTCTGTGACCCATGGTAAGGTTCCCAGAGGCAGTTGCGGCGCCAGGGGACGTGTATATGGCATGGAATTTGGGAACCGGGAGATGCAAAAAGATGCTTGGTCGGTCCTCCTGCTTCAAATTTGGGGCACTGCGCGTGCAATCTATTGTGCCACCAGATATGAGTGATGTGTTAAGTAGTACTATTCTTAGCAGTTTAATACCTGCTACTCCCCCTATTGGGGGAGTTGTATATGGCATGGATTTTAGGAACCGGGAGATGGAAAAAGATGCTTGGTTGGTCCTCCTACTTCAAATTTTGCCGAAACACAAGTGGCTGTCACAAAACAGTCTGGCCACGAGATAAATAGATTTGATAGATAGATCCATAGATTACATAGATCAATAGATGCAATATACATTTGATAGATACGAATTACATAGATCAATAGATGCAATATACATTTGATCGATACGAATTACATAGATCAAAAGATGCAATATACATTTGATATATACGAATTACATAGATCAATAGATGCAATATACATTTGATCGATACGAATTACATAGATCAATAGATGCAATATACATTTGATCGATACGAATTACATAGATCAAAAGATGCAATATACATTTGATAGATACGAATTACATAGATCAATAGATGCAATATACATTTGATAGATACAAATTACATAGATCAATAGATGCAATATACATTTGATAGATACAAATTACATAGATCAATAGATGCAATATACATTTGATAGATACGAATTACATAGATCAATAGATGCAATATACATTTGATAGATACAAATTACATAGATCAATAGATGCAATATACATTTGATAGATACGATTTACATAGATCAATAGATGCAATATACATTTGATAGATACGAATTACATAGATCAATAGATGCAATATACATTTGATAGATACGATTGATAGTTAGATAGATTTGATAGATAAATAGATAGATTTGATAGATATATCATTTCCCAGACAGAGAATTACAAAGACGTGCGGTCTGTGACCCATGGTAAGGTTACTTCCTTTTGCACAATCGAGTATAGGTTGGGGTCCGGGATTGCCTTTTGTGCAAAGAAATTGTGGCCGGGTACCTTCCACTGCGGTGTCCCCTATCAGGGGACGTGTATATGGCATGGATTTTAGGAACCGGGAGATGGAAAAAGATGCTTGGACACCCAGTACAGGTCGTTCTCCTTCAGCCTTTTTATACGAGGGTCCCCGACCCTCAACATGCACGACAGCATGAAAGACCCCATATGCCATGACTTCCTTTTGCACAATCGAGTACAGGTATGGCATCGTTTTTAGGAACCGTGAGATGGAAAAAGATGCTTGGTCGGTCCTCCTACTTCAAATTTGGGGCACTGCGCATTCAATCTAATGTACCACCAGATATGAGTGTTGTGTTAAGTAGTACTATTCTTAGCAGTTTAATCCCTGTTATGTGCCTTTTTTTTGGTTTGGGTTTTGAAGCCACAGTGCAGCACCAGAGGCCAGAAAAATTAGGCATGTACACATGCCTGAAAAAAATTAGGTATTGTTGCAGCCGCTGCTGTAGCAGCGGCCAGAAAAATTGATGTTTGTTTGACAGTTAGGAAGTGCCCTAAAACATTGCGGCTTGAACCCTAGTTGTTGGCGGATAAGTCACACAAGTCATCCGGCATTCGAAGATAAAATACAGCAGCGTGTGGACCATTTGTAGCCCAAGGCAGCTCATCTCATCAGGCCTTTCTTATTCGAATGTATCGCCCAATGTCAGTCCCTTCGGGATCCATCCCTCATTCATTTTAATAAAGGTGAGATAATCAAGACTTTTTTGACCTAGGCGACTTCTCTTCTCAGTGACAAAACCTCCTGCTGCACTGAAGGTCCTTTCTGACAGGACACATGTCCCGTTCCTCGTCCTCACTGAAGGTATCTTCTTCCAACGTGTCGGGCTGTCGCACTGGCAGGTTGTTTCTCCGCTGGATAACTGACAAGTGCGCCATGGCCATGTAGAAACGCCTGAAATGGCCACACACCTTCCTGGCCTGCTTCAGGACGTCATGTAAGCCTGGGTACTTATGCACAAAGCGTTGTACAATCAGATTACACACATGTGCCATGCACGGCACATGTGTCAACTTGCCCAATTTCAATGCCGCCACCAAATTACTTCCATTGTCAGAAACAACCTTGCCAATCTCCAGTTGGTGCGGAGTCAGCCACTGATCCACCTGTGCATTCAGGGCGGACAGGAGTGATGGTGCGGTGTGACTCACTGCTTTCAGGCAAGTCAACCCCAAGACGGCGTGACACTGCCGTATCCGGGATGCTGAATAGTACCTGGGGAGCTGGGGGGGTGCCGTTGATGTGGAGCAAGACGCAGCAGCAGAAGAGGACTCAGCCGAGGAAGAGGTTATGGAAGAGGATGGAGTAGGAGGAGTAGAGGAGGTAGCAGCAGGCCTGCCTGCAAGTCGTGGCGGTGTCACCAACTCCTCTGTAGAGCCACGCATTCCATGCTTGTCAGCCGTCAGCAGGTTTACCCAATGCGCAGTGTAGGTGATATACCTGCCCTGACCATGCCTTGCAGACCAGCTATCAGTGGTCAGATGGACCCTTGCCCCAACGCTGTGTGCCAGACATGCCATTACTTCCTTTCGCACAATCGAGTACAGGTTGGGGATTGCCTTTTGTGAAAAGAAATTTCGGCCGGGTACCTTCCACTGCGGTGTCCCAATAGATAAAAAATTTTTGAACGCCTCAGACTCCACCAGCTTGTATGGTAAAAGCTGGCGGGCTAAGAGTTCAGACAAGCCAGCTGTCAGACGCCGGGCAAGGGGGTGACTTTGGGAAATTGGCTTCTTACACTCAAACATGTCCTTGACAGACACCTGACTGTGGGCAGATGACCAGGAACTGCTACTTATGAGAGACTGAGTGGCAGATGGTTGAGAGGGGGCAAGGAGGACAGCAGTGGTTGACGTGGCTGAAGATGCTGGACCAGGAGGAGGATGGCGGCTTTGAGTTTGTGTGCTGCTTCTACTCATGTGTTCATCCCATTGGCGTTTGTGATGTGAGACCATGTGCCTTCGCAAAGCAGTTGTACCTAGGTGGGTGTTGGACTTCCCATGACTCAGTTTCTTTTGGCACAGGTTGCAAATGGCATCGCTGTTGTCAGAGGCAGACACACACAAAAAATGCCACACTGCTGAGCTCTGCGATGACGGCATTCTGGTGGTGGCAACAGCATGCGTTGATTGGCGTGCTCTCTGGCTGACCCCGGGTGCCGATGCATGCTGTCTGACTGTGCCACTATCTCCTTGCGACGACCTCCCCCTGCTTCCAACTCATCTCCTCCTCCTCCTCTCTGTCTCCCCATCTGAACTTTCCCCCTCTTCTTCTTCTCTTCTAGCGGGCACCCACGTGACATCCACGGACGCATCATCATCCGTTTCACTTGTATCTGACAAATCAACAAAGGAAGCAGCAGCGGGTACAACATCACCATCATCATCATCACACCGTACGTCCATGTCTGTAATGCTGCCTGACAGACATATCAGTTATCTACATCCTCTGTCAATGATGGTTGCGCATCACTCATTTCTTCCAACTGATGTGTCAATAACTCCTCTGACAGATCAAGTGAAGCGGCTGTGGTGCTGGTGTTGGTGGTGACGGCAGTCGGGCGAGTGGCACTGGTCACTTGAGAGGTGCCCGAAGCTAAGCTGGAGGTGGATGGTGCATCAAGGTTCCGAGCGGAAGGGTGTCCTGTGTTAGCCAGTCAACTAGGTCCTCCCCAGAACTTTTCGCTTTCATGGCACGTGGCCTCTGAACACTGGGCATTATTGTAGGGTCAAAGGGAATCACAGCACCACGACGGCACCTGCGGGGTGGCCTGCCTCTGCCTGTCATTTTTTTTTTTTTAATGTAGACTTACACTACTATTAAACAAAATATGAGTGGTGCCCGACACAAAAAAGCAGACTGATGTTTCACAATCCAAAAAGTTTATTTATTTTAAATGTACACTTACACTACTATTAAACAAGATATGAGTGGTGCCACTGGGCAAGTGGGCACAGTATACGCTGTGAGCCTGACACAAAAAAGCAGACTGATGTTTCACAGTCAAAAATGTTTATTTTTTTAAATATTTAAACTACTGTTACAACAAATATGAGTGGTGCCACTAACTTGGCAAGTGGGCCTGGCATATACGCTGGCAGGCAACTTCAATTAGATTACACTAGCAGACTGATGTTTCACAGTCAAATATTTTTTTTTTTTTAAATATTTACACTACTAGTACAACAAATATGAGTGGTGGCATTAAATTGGCATGTGGGCCTGGCACACACGCTGGCAGGCAACTTGAATTAGATTACACTAACAGACTGATGTTTCACAGTCAAAAACGTTTTTTTTTTTTAAATATTTACACTACTGTTATAACAAATATGATTGGTGGCACTAGTTGGAAAGTGGGCCTGGCACACACGCTGGCAGGCAACTGCAATTAAATAACACTAGCAGTCTGACGCAAAAAAAAAATTTTAACATTTTTTTACACTAATGATACAACAGATATGAGTGGTGGCACTGAGGATGGAAGTAGGCACAGTATATGCTGTGAGCCTGACACACAGGCTGGCACTAGTGGCAGGCTGGCCTGGCAACTAAAATTAAATAACACTAGCAGACTGATGTAAAAGTTTTTCTTTTTAAAAAGTTACACTAATGTTACAACAGATATGAGTGGTGGCACTGAGGAAGTAGGCACAGTATATGCTGTGACCCTGACACACAGGCTGGCACTAGTGGCAGGCTGGCCTGGCAACTAAAATTAAATAACACTAGCAGACTGATGTAAAAGTTTTTTAAAAAAAAAGTTACACTAATGTTACAACAGATATGAGTGGTGGCACTGAGGATCGAAGTAGGCACAGTATATGCTGTGAGCCTGACACACAGGCTGGCACTAGTGGCAGGCTGGCCTGGCAACTAAAATTAAATAACACTAGCAGACTGATGTAAAAGTTTTTTTTTTTTTAAATTACACTAATGTTACAACAGATATGAGTGGTGGCACTGAGGATGGAAGTAGGCACAGTATATGCTGTGAGCCTGCCACACAGGCTGGCACTAGTGGCAGACTGGCCTGGCAACTAAAATTAAATAACACTAGCAGACTGATGTAAAAGTTTTTTTTTTTTAAAATTACACTAATGTTACAACAGATATGAGTGGTGGCACTGAGGATGGAAGTAGGCACAGTATATGCTGTGAGCCTGCCACACAGGCTGGCACTAGTGGCAGGCTGGCCTGGCAACTAAAATTAAATAACACAAATCCTACAAGACCTTGCAAGTGTCCAGGAGGATATCCCTGGCTGTCAGAAGCTCTATAAAAATATGGCAAGGATGGAGGCCCTGAACTACTGGGCAGAGGAAGTGGCGCGGCTCCTATATGCACACTTTGCCAGAATGGAAGCAACACTCCTTGAGTATTGCACTGCAACTATCGTTCCTGATATGTTACCCTCAGCCTGTCTAGTGCAAACACAGTTTCAGACCAGAGTATTGCCGATGGTAAACAGGCTCATGGGTCCTTGTGTCGCCTGCCCGACTCACTCCAGTATGGCGAGCCGCTCAGCCACCATTCCAGGGATCAAGCTGCTCGAGAGACTCACATATTACCGGGGGCGACGGAAGGTGATCATTTGACTATACACCTTGACCCTGGGCTGCCCGGTGAGAAGCGATACTTTAGAAACATTCAGCCCTCACTCCTAAATTTACCTGCAGCGGCGGGGCTTGTGACATCTGCAGACCGCGACCTTGTTTGTGGGGCTTGTTTGCTGGGGTACAGAGGTAGGAACGATCGAGTCTAAGCAGGACACTGAGAGCTGGTGTGCATCACGGGGCCGCATGTTACCGACGCAGTGTGTTCCCGGTGTCCTAAGAAAAGGCATAGGCTAATCTAGAGCTCCCTATGAACCTGCTTGTAGCCCCTGCTCTACAACGCATCTGGAATCTATCTCCAGTCTGAACATTTACTCTCATACTGTTTAGTGGGACTGCTTACTGTGGCAATACATATATCAAGTTAAAATTATAGAATTTTGCACAGCTACCTTGGGCCAGATTTACTCATCGATTTTGCTATACTTCAGCCTCATGTGTAGGGCTCCTTTATTGGGGTTTGTGGCCTATTGGTATCTCATTTGTAACACCACACTGATGGACCTTTTTTTTTTATATGGCATGTTCCTCCTCCTGACATGTACACGGTGGACATATACCCATGTTTTCAACATGAGCCGTGCTGTCGGCGGCCAAGACAGCATGGCTTAATGCTCTGAGGTCTTAAATAATATGTTTGCTGTATATGTTATAGAGTATAGGGAGTAAGACTAGTCCCTCCTCTACTTTGTTATCTCATTATGTGTTTTCTAGTCTTATCCATACGATATGTACATCCTGTTTTTTGTTATAAGTATTTCCTACTTCCATCATATTTAATAGCTTCGCCCCATCATTGCATTGTTGTGATGTTTCCCTAGTGTTCACAGTTAGTTTATACAGAGTGTGTCATCTGCTCCCAAACCACTCCAAGTTATAAGGCCTCCTATCATTTTATAAAAAGCCTTTTAAATATAAGTATGTTTTATGTTACAGCAGTTCTAGCTCAACCCACATAGCTCACTCTTTGCCTATGCCTACAGCTCTCCTCTTTACGGTGACGCTTATTGCCTGGATTAACCGGACTCTATGTGTTACTCATATAGTATATCCTAAGGCAAATTATAGTGCTCCTTATATATTGGCTAAACAATCCTAGCTGGCATATTTATTACTGTAAGAGGGTACAACCCACTGGCTAACAATTTTGGACACTTAGCTTATAAGTAGTCTGTCAAGCGCTAAGATGTAATAACATGAGGTACAGCAAGACTTTCCAGATTAATGCAGTGTTTCTTGTGCAGGCAGGCCCTGCCTTAGTATTCTTGCCACATACTCTTCTTATGCACTGTATTTTGGGTAAGCTCTACAAATTTTGCCAATTCTGTAGATATAAAACCTATGGCTTCTTTGACTTAGGTACCCCCTTAATCTGACATACCCTTAATATATTAATATCCTACTATCTTATCATGACCACCTTCCCCCCCCCATCCCCCCACCCCCACCCTTTAATATGCCTCCTAGTTTAGGACGACTCCCTAGACGGTTTCTCTACCTAATACCGTAAACATACTATTTTCCTATTTGCAGCCTTTCATTTTACCGCAGAGATGACTTCTTTTTTCTCCCATTTAGGACAGCAAAAATGATTGGCCTTCTTTACATATGGAGTTACAGATTAAAAGTAAAAAAAAAAAAGAAGAGGTTTTTCAATGAGGGCCCATAAGTGGCCCCCTCCAATTCATGATTACCTACTTTACATTTTGGTTATGGTCACTTCCTGTGGCCCGAAAGTGGTCGCTTACATTTCATAGTAGGTGTTCAGTTAACACGGCATTCATTGTATATCATGGGAAAGTAGTCATTTTTTTATTCTGTTTATTCTTTTGACATATGTTAGCAGTCTACCCTGTATAATCTTTGTTTCTATTGCTGTGTATTGGCAATTACTAACTGTTTGTTTTGACAACAAAACCTCAATAAAAATATTTAAACATAAAAAAACAAGTAATATCGTATTTATTTATGTTTTTCTATTTTTTAATAGATATTCCTATACATGCATACCTCATTTTATTGTGCTTCACTATATTGCGTTTCGAAGATATTGCACTTTTTACAAATTAAAGGTTTGTGGTAACCCTGTGTTGAAAAAAAAAAAAAAAATTAAATAACACTAGCAGACTGATGTAAAAGTTTTTTGTTTTTTTTTAAATTACACTAATGTTACACCAGATATGAGTGGTGGAAAATAGAGCAATTAGGCACAGTATATGCTGTGGGCCTGACACACAGGCCTGCTGGAAAATGAAATTAGATTAAACTAGCAAACTGATGTAACAAGTTTTTTCTTTTTAAATTTACACTAATGTTACACCAGATATGAGTGGTGGCAGTGAGCAAGTATGCACAGTATATGCTGTGAGCCTCACACACAGGCTGACAGGCAGGCAAATGCAATTAGATAACAAACAAAAACAAACAAAAAAAACCACTGAAGTTCTAGCCCTAAAAAGGGCTTTTTGGGCTGAAGTTCTAGCCCTAAAAAGGGCTTTTTGAGGTGCTGTCCTTACAGTAGAGATCAGATGAGTCCTTCAGGACTGTAGTGGACACTAAATACACTAGCCTAGCTATCAATTTCCCTATAAAATCACCAGCAGCAGCACTATCCCTCCTCTCACTAAGAATGCAGGATCGTAATGAATCTAAAATGGCTGCTGCCCAGGAGCTGGGAGGGTCTGGGAGGGAGTGTCTGCTGCTGATTGGCTGAAATGTGTCTGCAGACTGAGATACAGGGTCAAAGTTTACTCAATGATGACGAATAGGGGGCGGATCGAACATTGCATATGTTCGCCCGCCGCGGTGAACGCGAACAAGCTAAGATCGCCGGGAACTGTTCTCCGGCGAACTGTTCGCGACATCACTACTTAAGATACACATGTCTGTTTGTAAAAGGCGACTTTACAGCTGACTTGCATGTTTTCCTCCGTGTCATCTATTTCAGCTGATTTAGCATAAACCCGGGCTGAGATCGGCGCACGCTCGCAGCGCTGTGAAGGGAACCTAAAACGGCAGACGGATAAAAGACCGCATGTCCCTGGGTGGGCTTAAACCACCAACCTTTCGGTTAACAGCCGAATGCGCTAACCGATTGTGCCACAGAGACATGATGCACATGCTTGTTTCACACTAGTGTCAGACAGTATTTTTGTCAGTGACATTGCGCGGCTTAATTAGTAAATAGTGTACAAGATGCCACGATCAGGATCCCTGTCAAGTTCTGTGTAGACATTATAGCAGTAGGTCTTAAGAGCACAGCCATAGGTGGTCCGTGGAACCCGCCGGGGAATTAGCTCAAATGGTAGAGCGCTCGCTTAGCATGCGAGAGGTAGCGGGATCGATGCCCGTATTCTCCAAATTCTGAAGGTCGCCCCGCATTTAGCAAAGTAGTGTCTATGCCACGCAATATTATTACTGGCTCGCAAGTTCTATGCAGGTGGTTTTAAAACCCATCCATATAATGTAATGCAATTAGAAAGAATCTTTGTTTCTTTTTTGTTTGTTTAAATTACGGAAGCATGCAACCAATGCCACCGAGGGAAAGGGACGGGGCAACATTCACACGAGCATAGAACAGTTTGTGCCTGTACCACTTGAGCTTAATTAGTAAATAGCAGGTAAGCTGCCAAGACCAGCATCTCTGATAAGCTCACTGAAGAGTGCCCAAGCAAAAACCAGCGGCTGGGGACTTAGCTCAAATGGTAGAGTGCTCGCTTTGCATGTGAGAGGTAACGGGATCGATGCCCGTATTATCCCCTTTCTAGGGGGCATCTTCTCTTGTTATTTGTGGGGGCCAAGGAGCTTTTGTTGCGCAAAGGTTCATCATACTACTCACTTCTAAAACCCTTTCTATAATCATAGATTGAAACAGCCATGTAGGTTATCTTAGGCGACTAGAAACAAGATTTCTTTTTTAATATTCGAAATCCACACTAGTTTAAAACAGTTTGTGACCGTACAGTTGCGGCATAAGTAATGCAATACCCGCTAGGACGGTATCTCTGATAACTTCAATACAGGAAGTACAGGAAGGCTGGCAGGAGGCTGACCGTTTTCCCTCGCTATACAGGGGAATTAGCTCAAATTGTAGAGTGCTCGCTTAGCATGCGAGAGGTAGCGGGATCGATGCCCGCATTCTCCATCCTTTAAGGTGCGCTTTACAGGTTACCCTTGCGTTTTGCGATATTAACAACCTTTTGCCTCCTAAATGTTAACATTACTATCGCTTCACAAAATCTCCATTTCTTTGTAATATTTCGTTTCAGCACTGACCTATAGAAGAAACGCTAGAAAGATGTTACTGAGTGCTGTTTACTTTCGGGCACTTTTTCTTTTCTTGTTTTTTCTGCTCTTATCGTACACATGAAGAATTAAATTTAATTCAATAAATACTACCACGACAAGGCCTACCTATTGCTTCTCCAACATGGAACAGACATTTCGTGGTAGTTATTACGCTATAAGTAGCAAATCATACACAAGCAGCGACAGAATGGTAAAACACCCGCGTCCCTGGGTGGGCTTGAACCATGCCTGTTTCACACTAGTGTCAGACAGTATTTTTGTCGGTGACATTGCGCAGCTTAATTAGTAAATAGTGTACAAGATGCCACGATCAGGATCCCTGACAAGTTCTGTGTAGACATTATAGCAGTAGGTCTTAAGAGCACAGCCATAGGTGGTCTGTGGAACCCGCCGGAGAATTAGCTCAAATGGTAGAGCGCTCGCTTAGCATGCGAGAGGTAGCCGGATCGATGCCCGCATTCTCCACTTTTTCAAAGATTCCGATTATTTTATAGTTTGCAATGACATCTGTAAAAAATAATTGTCTTGTTGTTTTGCGCAAAAGGTTAAATCCTCATTTATAACTTTGAGTAGCGAGCTGCACTCGTTTTCAAAGCCGACTTGACTTAAGATACACACGTCGGTTTGTAAAAGGCGACTTTACAGCTGACTTGCATGTTTTCCTCTGTGTCATCTATTTCAGCTGAGTTAGCATAAACCCGGGCTGAGCTCGGCGCACGCTGTGAAGGGAACCTAAAACGGCAGACGGATAAAAGACCACACGTCCCTGGGTGGGCTTGAACCACCAACCTTTCGGTTAACAGCCGAATGCGCTATCCGATTGCGCCACAGAGACACCACGAGCGCTTTCCACATGTGTGGAAAATTTTGTTGCTTTAGCATTGTGGCATACTTGGTACATAGTAAGCAAGAGGCCAGTATCTCTGGCAAGGTCAGGGAAGAATAGGAAGTGTAGGGGGAATTAGCTCAAATGGTAGAGCGCTCGCTTTGCATGCGAGAGGCAATGGGATCGATGCCCGCATTCTCCAAACTCTGAAGGTCGCCCCGCATTTAGGAAAGTAGTGTCTATGCCACGCAATATTATTACTGACTCGCAAGTTCTATGCAGGTGGTTTTAAAACCCATCCATATAATGTAATGCATTTAGAGAGAATCTTTGTTTCTTTAAGGGATTAAATGCTTACCGGGGCGTTTCCAGGAGTGAAGGGGTACACTTTTAACTTAACTTGTTCACTTATACTAACAATATAAGAATAATAAATAAAACACAGACCACTTCTTAATGGGTAAATTTTGACCGTCACAGGTCAAATTTTGATTAAACTTAAACTTTATTAACTTTTTTAGCCAACAGTAACCAAAAATGGCGGCATAGAGCTAAATAAGGCCCAGAACAGCAAGGAGGTCAACGGCCCAACGGAAACAAGCAGCAGAGGGGTCTGTGCTCAAAGGAAATGACGCTGAGGGGTTGCAGAGATCACGTGACCATCCCCCAATGGGGAGAAAGGGGGGTTACCTCACGTGCACGAGGCCTACAACTCCTCCCCTTTCTGGCCATCACTCACCCCTAGCAAACTTTTCCTGCGCAACAGGACTGAGACCTCCCACCACAAGAAGCATCATCAATGCTCTTGCCGCCGCCACCACCACAACCCGACTTACAGGAAGGGTGAAATCGCTCTTTCGATGTCTTTTATGAATATATATAGCCCTATATCTGACAAATGGACTTTATGTCTTCTATAGAGTTCGGTTCTGTCGACTGAGATGGCTTTGTGCCGTACCGCAAAGCCACCTGCCCCTGTGACGGTTCTTGAAAGTGACATGGTTATTTTTTTCCTTATCCTATATGCCGCCGTATGGGTCGACATATGCCTCCAATGCAGGCGTGGGACTATATTAGACCAACCTACTACTACCCCAGGGATCCGAGTATGAAGCCAGCCAATGTCAGACTGCCTGATTTTAATTAATTCAAGCACTGGGACAGACCCCACATCATTCCCTCCCAAGTGAAGGTCAAGGAGGCAGTGGCGGCTGGTGAATTTTTAGGATGGGGGTGCACAAGACCCTGCCCCTATTAGAAAGCCACGCCCCTTTGAAAAACATGCCCCTTTTTAAAAACCACGCCCCTTTTAACAAGCCACACCCATTTTTAAAAGCCAAACCCCTTTGCGAAAGTCACGCCCATCAAATGGCCCCACCCATTTGAAACAGCAGTGTTTTTGGTCATCGTCTTCTTGAGATATCCAGCCCCGGCCTGGGGGTAACTTCAACTGAAGTTTGTGACTGATTCCTCAACATTATTCTCAAGTATCTGCTGATATTGAGTGGAATCCATGAGACCCTCAACAATATTCCCAGTAGTACAGGTCTTTGGAGGTGGTCTGTGGACTGTTTTTGACTGTTCTTATCATCCTTTGCCTATCCGATATTTTACTTGGCCTGCCACTTCTGGCCTTAACAAGAACTGTGCCTATGGTCTTCCATATCCTCACCATGCTGACTATGTTCCTCACAGTGGACACTGACATCTTAAATCTATGTAATAGCTTTTTGTAGCCTTCCTCTAAACCATGATGTTGAACAATCTTTGTTTTTAGGTCATTTGAGAGTTGTTTTGTGGCCCCCATGTTGCCACTCTTCAGAGGAGAGTCATAGAGAACAACTTGCAATTGGCCACCTTAAAACCTTTTCTCATGATTGGATACACCTGTCTATGAAGTTTAAGGCTTAATGGGCTCACCAAACCAATTTTGTCTTCCAAATTCCAATTAATCAGTGCTAGGTAGTTCCAGGTATTCAAATCAACAGGTATGCACCTGTCTAATTTTGTTTTGATGCATATTGCACATTTTCTGTTAATCCAATAAACCTAATTTCACTACTGAATTTTTACTGTGTCCTTCATTTATTTGATAGATCAAAATGAAATTACTGATCCAAACAGCCAATTATTTATAACTGAAAATCATGGAAATTGTCAGAGGTGCCTAAACTTTTTCATACAACTGTATATGATTTCATGCACACAAACTGTATTAAAGTTATGTACTCAGATATGAAATATATTTTTATGAAATGTAACATCAATTATATATAAATACTATGCTCCAATACAGCTCACAGGCAGGATATCTAAAAAATATACAAAGGGAACATTTGTTAAAGTTTAAGCTTCAAAAGATTCTTTACTTAATCGCTTAATGAAATTAGATCTCTACAAACAAGATAACCATGTTACCTCTCTGGGGTGACAGAGAAACAATTCTGTACTTTAGTTCTGATATGCTCAATCTTCAGGAAAGTATGTAATTATCCCTTGTATGATATACAAATGATGAGACTAACAATACTTTTGAAGGTGTGAATCCACATATACATCTGGAAAGGTTTTCTAGCTCAGAATCGATGCAAGCATATAGAAGACAAAATTTCATATGAAATGACTTGTACCTAATTTTCATATAGTTTTATATACTCCTATACTTTATTAAGGAATGACTTCAAATATGGAATATATTTATATTAAAGTGGGATAATAAGGAAATATAAATATTGTTACAATAAATCAATCCCTACAGAATTCTAATTAAATGCAATGTAATATCAGAATATGAAATGATTAATCAATTGATTTCAAATAGTTAATAGTATAGCTGATTATTATTATCATACTAAGTATTAAATTACAATCCTTTTAAGTCTCCCAATATGTAATGAATCATCGCGTGCATCATGTCCTCGAAGTGAAAGCTCAAATGCGCCGGAAAATAGAATACAATTCATAATTTTGGAAAGAACATAACGATTTGTGGTTACTTGATCATTGTGTTTTTTAACATTCAAACAATATGCACTGACAAGTTGTTGGCGAATATCAATCCTTCATAGCAAATTAAACTCTAATGGGGAGTATAAATGTGATTGGTAGCAATTATTTATATTTTTGGAGTTAAATGTGATAAATCGGCGACACCATAACTCACCCAACTTGAATCACCACTTTGTTTTTCAAACAGGAGACAATAAAAACAAGATCCTGTTTGCAAAATGACTATTAAGTTAATCTCTTAAGATATTATCAGTAGTAAGTATATATATATATTTATATATATATTTATAATATTTAATATTATGACCATGTCTAATATTTACATTAATATACAAGAATCCATACTCTTCAGTATACTCATGTCTAGTCTTAAAATATACATGCTCAGTTAAATTATATAATAACATATATATTAACCAAATGATTAATCAAAGCTGCGAAATAATAAGTATCTTGAATGTACATTTATGAAAATATATATATTCCTGGATTTAAAGAACCTTCCACTTTATAGAGAAATAAAACCACATCTCAATTATTGTTGCCCTAGCCCCCAGTGTTCGATATTAGGCAATCCAGCCAAAGCCCGTTGCAACATTTATATAAATACACCAACATTTTACTTTCTACAAAAGAAGATTATTTCTATTACACTAGTGCTTAATAATTAACTTCAACGGTAAAGATTAAAACAGAATGTTGATAACTCAAGTACAATTTTTGTAAATTAAGTCAATCCGCCTGTCTTTTTTTGAGGCAAATAAATCAATAACATTTTCATTGAATGTAGGCATGTCATTGATCAATTGTTTTTCAATTGTGAGCATGGCTAGAGCAGTCAGTCTTTCCTCAGTCATGGTGCTCCTTAGAAATGTCTTAACTCGTTTTAAAGTTGAGAAACATCTCTCAGCCTCAGCAGTTGTCACGGGAATAGTCGAAATAATTTGCAACAGTTTGTAGGTCTCCGAGAAAGTACTGTCCAAGTTATTTTCTATTACAAACTGTAGAAGACTGATGGCACCATTCATATTTCGGAAATCTGGTCTTCTGTAAATTACTCCTAGTTCAGTTTTCAGGCGATCTTTCTGTAATGTGTGATAAACCGCTGATGTTTGTTCAAGAAGCTGATTTGGAAAAATTTTCTCGTAATCCGCAAATTTTTCCGCTTGGAGGAGAGAAACAGCCGAGTAGTGAGTTATAAAAGAAAATCTATCTTTTACTTGATTTGTGATAACATCGCATATTTCTTTAGCTGCCACAGTCTGAGCAATGTGAATATTTTCTCTCTTCCTTTTCCTAGATGTTTCCTCTGTTTCTGATATCGTCATGGTCACTGTGTCCATTCTATTCCTTTCGTTTTCCATTGTCTGCTGGAAAGTGTTAATATGTTTTCGAATAAGTGCCGCATCTGTTTGTGTTTTCTGAAGTTGGTTGTATAACACATCTACATGTGGCATAATATTGTGAAAAACTGTAAGCCAAAACACGAATACCGAGTCTTGTAACATACGCCGAATAGCCCCTGCTTGATTTATAGCTATTTCTTTTTTCGATGTTGACTCTATTTTTTCCATGCATTCAATTAACTGTTCCTTGTTTTCAAAAACTGTATTGACGGTTCGACTCTTGAAATTCCACCTGGTGGCTGAACCATGAGGTATCCTTCTTCTAACAGTTTCATCTAGAATAGCTATCCTTTGTGGCGAGTTACTAAAAAAGTTAGTAATGTCACTTAGATTTGAAAAAAATACTCAAACTTGTTGATTTTGACTGCTTGCTTGGCTGACAATTAAATTGAGCTGATGTGCATAGCAATGCACAAAATGTGCATTCTTGTAGGTACGTTTAATTATAGCCTGAACACCTGCATGCTGACCACTCATCACGCTTGCACCGTCGTAACTCTGCGATATCAGTTTCTCTGGGTTGTCTATAACTTTTTCCAAAGTAGCTTGAATACACGTAGCTAAAGATTCTGCATCATGTCCAGCTGGATTAGTGAATTCCCAGAATCTCTCAACCGGTTGTCTGTTACCTATGATGTATCTAAAAACAACAACCAATTGGAAGGCAGATGAAACATCAGTAGTTTCATCTGCTATCACTGCTACAAAACTTGCATTTGAGATTTCCTTCTTTATTTGGTTCTGGCAAACAGTAAGCATACAGTCTAATAAATCGTTTTGAATTTCTTTTGACGTTCCTTTAAAAACAGTGGCACTAGCGAGATGTTCTTTTAGAGATGCATCAAGCTCTGCTGAGAAGTTTATAAGACCTCTGAAAATGCCTGGATTTAATGAATCATCGCGTTCGTCATGTCCTCGAAGTGCAAGCTCAAATGCACCGCAAAATAAAATACAATTAATTATTTTGGAAAGAACATAGCGATTTTTCGTTACTTGCTCATTATGTCTTTTAATATTCAGACGATATGCACTGTCAAGTTGTTGCCGAATATCAACCCTTCCTAGCAAATTAAACTCTAATGTGGAGTTTAAATGTGATTGGGAGCAATTATGTTTATTGGTTTTTTTACTTAAATGTGATAAATCGGCGACACCATAACTCACCCAGCTTGAATCCCCACTTTGTTTTGCAAACAGGAGACAATAAAAACAAAAGAGCCTGTTAGATAATTCACAACCACAAATCCATGGATATTTATCATATACCTCGGGTTTGAATTCTCTTTTGTAATCTCTAGTTTTACATTTTGTCACCTGGGTAAGGTTAAGCATAGGTGTTGGCCTGAGCATTTTAATTTCCATTTTTCTTTCAATGGGCAACGTTGAAAAATGTAATTGCTTTAGCTCAGACACACTAATTTTACTAAGTGCCATCTTAACTGTTAGTTTACACACAAAGAACAGTCCTTTGCTCTTATCTAATATATAACTTGTATGTAGGTAGCTCTGCAGCTGTTAGAAAATATACAACTCAACTTAAAGTAATAGTTTAATAGTTTGGCGGTTGTTATGTAATATATAACTTGTAGGTAGGTAGCTCTGCAGCGGTTTGAAAATATATTAAAAGTTTAATAGTTTTGTGGTTGTTATGTAATATATAACTTGTAGGTAGGTAGCTCTGCAGCTATTAGAATATATACAACTCAACTTGCAGTAATAGTTTAATAGTTTGGCAGTTGTTATGTAATATATAACTTGTAGGTAGGTAGCTCTGCAGCGGTTTGAAAATATATTAAAAGTTTAATAGGTTTGTGGTTGTTATGTAATATATAACTTGTAGGTATGTAGGTCTGCTGCTCTGCAGCTGTTAGAAAATATACAACTCAACTTGAAGTAATAGTTTAATAGTTTGGCGGTTGTTATGTAATATATAACTTGTAGGTAGCCTGGTAGGTAGCTCTGCAGCTGTTAGAAAATATATTAAAAGTTTAATAGTTTTGTGGTTGTTATGTAATATATAACTTGTAGGTAGGTAGCTCTGCAGCTATTAGAATATATACAACTCAACTTGCAGTAATAGTTTAATAGTTTGGCAGTTGTTATGTAATATATAACTTGTAGGTAGGTAGCTCTGCAGCTATTAGAATATATACAACTCAACTTGCAGTAATAGTTTAATAGTTTGGCAGTTGTTATGTAATATATAACTTGTAGGTAGGTAGCTCTGCAGCTGTTAGAAAATCTACAACACTAGTAGGCAACGGCAAGTAGTTTTGCGGTGCAGGTTGTTATAAAATATATTGCAGGCAGCTGTTAGAAAATATCAACTACAACTAATAGGTAATATCTTATAATAATTATAATAATATAGCTCACTATATATAAAATATAAAATGTTAAATATGCCGGTTTACTGCCTAATTTTAGTATCAGCAGCAGCACAGCAGTTTTTAAAAAAAAAAAAAATTACCTTTTTTTGCAAAACTGCTAATTGCAATCTGATAATTAATTATTCTGCTAAAATACTTAAATGTATTAATGGTAAGCAACCGTGACAGCCGTCAACGGTCAACAACTAGTAGTATCAACAGCAGCACAGCAGTTAACTGCTTTTTTTGTGAAAAAAAACTTTGTTCTTTTTTTGCAAAACTTCTAATTGCAATCAGCTAATTAATCTGCTAAAATACTTAAATTAAATGTATTAATGTTTAATGGTAAACAACCGTGACAGCCGTCAATGGTCAACAACTAGTAGTATCAACAGCAGCACAGGCTCCAGCAGTTAAATGCTTTTTTTGTTAAAAAAAAACTTTGTTCTTTTTTTGCAAAACTTCTAATTGCAATCTGCTAATTAATCTGCTAAAATACTTAAATTAAATGTATTAATGTTTAATGGTAAGCAACCGTGACAGCCGTCAACGGTCAACAACTAGTAGTATCAACAGCAGCACAGGCTCCAGCAGTTAACTGCTTTTTTTGTGAAAAAAAAACTTTGTTCTTTTTTTGCAAAACTTCTAATTGCAATCTGCTAATTAATCTGCTAAAATACTTAAATTAAATGTATTAATGTTTAATGGTAAACAACCGTGACAGCCGTCAATGGTCAACAACTAGTAGTATTAACAGCAGCACAGGCTCCAGCAGTTAACTGCTTTTTTTGTTAAAAAAAACTTTGTTCTTTTTTTGCAAAACTTCTAATTGCAATCTGCTAATTAATCTGCTAAAATACTTAAATTAAATGTATTAATGTTTAATGGTAAACAACCGTGACAGCCGTCAATGGTCAACAACTAGTAGTATCAACAGCAGCACAGGCTCCAGCAGTTAAATGCTTTTTTTGTTAAAAAAAAACTTTGTTCTTTTTTTGCAAAACTTCTAATTGCAATCAGCTAATTAATCTGCTAAAATACTTAAATTAAATGTATTAATGTTTAATGGTAAGCAACCGTGACAGCCGTCAACGGTCAACAACTAGTAGTATCAACAGCAGCACAGCAGTTAACTGCTTTCTGTATTTGTAAAAAAAAAATAAAAAAAAAATATTTTTTGCAAAACTTCTAATTGCAATCTGCTGACAAAAATATTATTTTATTATTCCCAAATTACTCCACTAAACTTACTGACTAAAGCCAATTTTTTTAAGAGAGAACTCTACCTAAGTACTCTAAATGTTAAGTTAAAACACAAAAATAACTTTTTTTTCTCACACACACTGGTGTCTGTCTCACACTCACTCTCTAAGTAATCTCAACTCTGTTGTGTAAGTTTAATTAAGTTAACTAACTACAGTTAGTTTAAAAGTTTAAACTAAACTAATAAGCTCAGCAGCTGCAGGCCTGAAGCAAAATAAGGCCCACTGGCCAGTGCCCACTACTAAGGCAGCTTAAGCTAACTATTGGCAAAATTATCTATTAATATAAGTAAGTCTGTCTGTTATGTTATTCAATTAATTTATGTCAGGAGTCCTGGACTCAGTGTCAGCACTCAACAGCCACCACCAACAACACCACGTCTGCTGCCAGCAAGGGCTAAATCGTTTTTTTTTAGAGGCAAGTAAAGTTGAACAAAACAGGTCAGAGCTCTGTAAACAAGGCTCCTATCCGCTCAACGGCTATCTCCTCAATGCGATTTTCGCGCCGTTGAGCGGGAGGAGCCTTGTGGGGGCGGTCGCGTGACGCTAGTAGCGTATCAGAGGCGAGACTCACCATGACAGGCAGACCGTGGGTGGAGCCAGAGCACAGGCTGAAGTCAGCTTGCACACTTCAGCCTGTGCGAATAGGGCTCTATTACCAGTGCCGGGCTGGGAGGAGCAACGCCTGCACAGTGATGCATAGAGATCACTGTGCAGGATAGGGTTTTGCTTGATCAGTGTCTGCTCTGCCATGTCTCTGCCAGGTGTGCACAGTGCGCGCACACGCGCAGTGAGAGCAGCCCGAGGAGGAGACGCTAGTGACTGATGCGGTGACGTCAGCGTCCGCCTGGGTCCTAGCTCCCTCCTGCTTCAAATCTAATCTATCCTTGTGTGGTATATAATATTTTTAAATATTACCGGTCCTACAGCAGGCTGAGAGGGCGGCTAGTGGGGTGGCTACAAAAAACAGAGCCTACATTATATTATAATAAATAATAACACACACACACTAATAAAAAAAAAAAATTAAACAAAAAAAATTAAACATTTTTTTTTGCTGATTTTTTTTTGGCTCTTTTTTTTTCCTCCTTGCCCCCTGGGGGGTTCACGTGCGAATGTGCACAACTGGAGGAGCCTCCACTGCAAGGAGGTGTGGTTTCGCCCATCTTAAGAGGGCACCCGAAATTACCTCCGCAAGTTGGGGCCAACACATTCCCCTATTCCCTAACCATCTAATTGATGCTTTGCTTGAGGGGAACCCTAGATTTTGACCCAAGGGGAGGGAGGAGCAACAAATTGAAGCCCAGTGGATGAAGGAATGATCCACAATCCAAATCCGCTTTGCTCCGGGGTGTACTCCTGTGGAGACAAATAGTTTAGTGTGTGTACACATAAATGCAAATTAAACAAGCGGGCGGACATATTATTTAAAGCAATTTGATCGCCACCGCCCCAGCCGCTTGATGTCATCGCCTGAATGACCTACGCTCGCTGCTTGCGTCGCTGCCCCGATACGAAATGAATGAGGCTCAATTTTACTACTATCCAGGCCCGCCCTGAGGGCTGCTTGCTTCAAGACCCTACTGAACTGGTATTTAGACAGAGACTTTCCGTTGGCATGGATCAAAAACTGTCCTGGCAACTGGGGCCTACAAGCCAAATAATTTTTAATTATAGCGATGGGACATGAAATGCTCACTCGCCTAGGCGCAATGTGGAACCAAGTGCCTTTACCTGACTGGTCAGTTTTGGAGCGCGGGATAAAAAGAAGGGAGTCAACCGCAGCTCTCACGTGCTCCAGCTGAACTCCCAAACCCACCGACTGTTTAGAAGGGGCGTCTAACTCACTAACTCGGAGGGCCGCCGCCAAAGCAAGCACAAAAGCTGCCTTAAACAGCGAGGCCTCAAATGGGGAGGAGCATGTGCTATCAAGCACCTGTAACAGCCTATCTAGACGCTCTTCCGTAATAGGTTCCCGGGTACCAGGTTGTCTGGGATAAACCCTACCCCACCCTTTTACCACTTGCCGAATGAAAAATGAGTTTGTGGGATCTGTTAAATTCAATGCCCTATAAAAGAATGATAAAGCGGCCAATTTTGACTGAATGGAACCCTGACGCGTGCCTAAGGTGTGATGACTCACCAACCAGTTGCACAGAGATGTCAGGTTCTCTTGGGCAGCATCTACGCCCCTGGACCGACAAAACTGGTCCTATTCGTTCCAGAGCTTCAAATAAGTGTGCCACGTGGAGGGGGCTAAGGAGGAGCAAACCAATGGCAATACTGCTACCCAGGAGTGACCAGCTGCCAAAGAAAAGCGGGACAACGTAAACCCACTGGTGATGCGTTAGGAACTAAACGTTTAAAATTGTCCCACTCAAATCTGGACAAAGCATCTGCCACCACATTATTAACTCCTGGAACATGTTTTGCCTGGAACTGTATATTGAGTTCCAGACAACACAACACCAAGTGCCGCAGCAACGTCACTACCACCGCTGAGGTGGCCGACAGGTTGTTGATCGCGTATACGACACTGGTGTTGTCCATCCAGAATTCGATTGTCTGATTGGAGAATTACAAACCCCAGAGTTCAATTGACAGGACTATGGGGAAAAGTTCCAGGAGGGTTAATTTGCGGGTTAGACCCAGAGCAGGCCAAGTGGCCGGCCATTGCTCCGCGCTCCATTCCCCCTGGAAGTAAGCCCCATAGCCATGCGATCCTGCCACGTCTGTAAAAAGATGCAACAGTTGGCTAGATATTGGTTCAGATCGCCACACTCTCATGCCATTGAAGTTTTTTAGAAAAACCTCCCAAACCCTCAGATCCGCCAGCAGGTCAACTGTGAGGGTGATCCTCTGAGTAGGTTTT
This sequence comes from Bombina bombina, assembly GCF_027579735.1. Lineage (NCBI taxonomy): Eukaryota > Metazoa > Chordata > Amphibia > Anura > Bombinatoridae > Bombina > Bombina bombina. The sequence continues at coordinate 803,779,817 of NC_069499.1, read as the reverse complement.
ACTCTGCCACTCAGTTGTCTTTCTAACCTCCGGTTAAAGATCCTGCCCATAGGTATGACCTTGCAAGCGAAGTTGAGGAGCCCTAGCAAGGATTGCAACTGCTTCAAAGAGAGAGCCCTTTTAGACACAGCCGCTCGAACCGCCTCCAACATTGTTTTAATTTTATCAGCAGGTAATATACAGACCATAGCCACTGTGTCTATTTCAATGCCCAGAAAGACCAAACACGACGTGGGACCTTGTGTTTTGTCCTCTGCCAGAGGTACCCCAAACTGGGCCATTATTCCACGCATGCTGTTCATTAAACTTAGGCATTCACCCGAATCTGTCCCTACCACGAGGAGGAAGTCATCAAGGTAATGCGCCACTGAATCACTGCCTGTATAACTGGCTACAACCCAGTGCAAAAATGAACTAAAGGCTTCAAAAAGCGCACATGAAAGGGAGCATCCCATAGGTAGGCAACGATCCACATAGTACAAACCCTGAAACTTGCACCCCATGAGTGGGAAGACCGAAGGGTGGAGTGGCAATAAACAGAAGGCAGACTCGATGTCTAACTTCGCAAGTAGAGCGCCCTTCCCTGCCCGTCTAACCAGGTCCAGTGCACTATCAAATGATTGATACCGCACAGAGCTGAGTTGGGGGTCAATCGCGTCGTTGACAGCGGTACCTTTGGGGTATGAAAGGAGTCTTTCTTGGGAACCACCCCCAGAGGTGAAATAGTTAAATTTGTGAGTGGAGGGTAAGCGAATGGGCCAGCCATGCAGCCCAAGGATGCCTCTTTATTAATTTTCTCCAATACCGCTTCTGGATGCTGGTATGCAGACATTAAATTCCTCTGGAAACGCGCTCCCTGTACTCTTTGAAAAATTGTAATTTTAAAACCAAATGAAAACCCCTCCCAAAGCATTTTGGCCGTGGCCTGGTCTGGATAGGCCAGCAACCATGGCTTAAGCGTGTGGACCCTCACCGGGGTGCCCGCGCCCTTCTGACCAATGAGTTGGGTGCTCATCTGATGTTGCCACTATCTTTCTTTTTTGTGCATTTGCTGGGCTTGCATCTCCGTATAAAGCCGCCCTCCTCTCAGAGATTGCTCTGATAGGGGGTAAGGCTAGTAAATCCGTATTGGCATTTACCTATGGAGGTGGGTTTAAAGCATCAGAAGAACTTTTATCTTTTGTCTGATCTTTCGCTGCGCCTACACCCTCCCTTAATATTTATTTAATCATACGGAACATCTTTTTCTGACCCTTATCCTGCAATCCTAATGATGTGTCGCTATCAGAGTCAGTATCTGTGTGTGAGGTATCAGTAGTGTCTTGCTGTTCATGTGCAAAAACAGTACACTCACCATGTGCCACTCCAGGCTGTGCATTCTGGATGCTGTTACCGCCCCCCTGCTGCAGTTCTTGCTGTGGAACGGATGTTGTCTGCGCCGCAGATGTTCCTGGCATACCCACATCTGCTGTACTCATCCTGACTAGTGTGTCCGACGACGCAGGAGCTGCACCTAGTACTTTGGAAGTTGATTGAGGATGGAGTCACATTAGCCGTTATGGATGAAGCTGACTCTTGCCCTTGCCTGTGAGAGGATTGGCTATTGCTGGATCAGAACTAACGGAGACCCTGCCTGCATCCATACTCATTCCCACAGCATTAGTCATTCCCACAGCATGACATTCCCATATTTTTTTTTCTATCTATGTCTCATTAGAATACCAAGTACCTTGTTGAAGATATACTTGGGGCTTTAATATACGCGAGTCTACACAGGATAGAGCATATAAAAACATATTGCTGATATAAACTGGTTATGCAACCAATTATAAATACACTCACTTATGGGCACAACGTACACCTATCTGTATAGAAAAACATAATTTATGTAAGAACTTACCTGATAAATTCATTTCTTTCATATTAGCAAGAGTCCATGAGCTAGTGACGTATGGGATATACATTCCTACCAGGAGGGGCAAAGTTTCCCAAACCTTAAAATGCCTATAAATACACCCCTCAACACACCCACAATTCAGTTTAACGAATAGCCAAGAAGTGGGGTGATAAGAAAAAAGTGTGAAAGCATATAAAATAAGGAATTGGAATAATTGTGCTTTATACAAAAAAAATCATAACCACCACAAAAAAGGGCGGGCCTCATGGACTCTTGCTAATATGAAAGAAATGAATTTATCAGGTAAGTTCTTACATAAATTATGTTTTCTTTCATGTAATTAGCAAGAGTCCATGAGCTAGTGACGTATCGGATAATGACTACCCAAGATGTGGATCTTTCCACGCAAGAGTCACTAGAGAGGGAGGGATAAAATAAAGACAGCCAATTCCTGCTGAAAATAATCCACACCCAAAATAAAGTTTAATGAAAACATAAGCAGAAGATTCAAACTGAAACCACTGCCTGAAGTACTTTTCTACCAAAAACTGCTTCAGAAAAAGAAAACACATCAAAAATGGTAGAATTTAGTAAAAGTATGCAAAGAGGACCAAGTTGCTGCTTTGCAAATCTGATCAACCGAAGCTTCATTCCTAAACGCCCAGGAAGTAGAAACTGACCTAGTAGAATGAGCTGTAATCCTTCGAGGCGGAGTTTTACCCGACTCGACATAGGCATGATGAAATAAAGATTTCAACCAAGATGCCAAAGAAATGGCAGAAGCTTTCTGGCCTTTTCTAGAACCGGAAAAGATGACAAATAGACTAGAAGTCTTTCGGAAAGACTTAGTAGCTTCAACATAATAATACAAAGCTCTAACAGCATCCAAAGAATGCAATGATTTCTCCTTAGAATTCATAGGATTAGGACATAATGAAGGAACCACAATTTCTCTACTAATGTTGTTAGAATTTACAACCTTAGGTAAAAAATTCAAAAGAAGTTTGCAGCACCGCCTTATCCTGATGAAAAATCAGAAAAGGAGACTCACAAGAAAGAGCAGATAATTCAGAGACTCTTCTGGCAGAAGAGATGGCCAAAAGAAACAAAACTTTCCAAGAAAGTAATTTAATGACCAAAGAATACATGGGTTCAAAAGGAAGAGCTTGAAGAGCCCCCAGAACCAAATTCAAACTCCAAGGAGGAGAAATTGACTTAATGACAGGTTTTATACGAACCAAAGCTTGTACAAAACAATGAATATCAGGAAGAGTAGCAATCTGTCTGTGAAAAAGAACAGAAAGAGCAGAGATTTGTCCATTCAAGGAACTTGCGGACAAACCTTTATCTAAACCATCCTGAAGAAACTGTAAATTTCTCGGTATTCAAAAAGAATGCCAAGAAAAATGATGAGAAAGACACTAAGAAATATAAGTCTTCCAGACTCAATAATATATCTCTCTAGATACAGATTTACGAGCCTGTCACATAGTATTAATCACAGAGTCAGAGAAACCTCTTTGACCAAGAATCAAGAGTTCAAACTCCATACCTTAAAATTTAAGGATTTGAGATCCTGATGGAAGAAAGGACCTTGTGACAGAAGTCTGGTCTGAACGGAAGGGTCCACAGCTGGCAAGAGGCCATCCGGACAAGATCCGCATACCAAAACCTGTGAGGCCATGCTGGAGCTACCAGCAGGACAAACGAGCATTCCTTTAGAATCTTGGAGAATACTCTTGGAAGAAGAACTAGAGGCGGAAAGATATAGGCAGGATGATACTTCCAAGGAAGTGATAATGCATCCACTGCCTCCGCCCGAGGATCCCGGGATCTGGACAGATACCTGGGAAGTTTCTTGTTTAGATGAGAAGCCATCAGATCTATTTCTGGGAGTTCCCACATTTGAACAATCTGAAGAAATACCTCTGGGTGAAGAGACCATTCGCCCGGATGCAACGTTTGGTGTGAGTCCCTCCTTGATGATTGATGTATGCCACAGTTGTGACATTGTCTATCTGAAAACAAATGAACAACTCTCTCTTCAGAAGAGGCCAAGACTGAAGAGCTCTGAAAACTGCACGGAGTTCCAAAATATTGATTGGTAATCTCAACTCCTGAGATTCCCAAACCCCTTGTGCCGTCAGAGACCCCCACACAGCTCCCCAACCTGTAAGACTTGCATCTGTTGAGATTATAGTCCAGGTCGGAAGAACAAAGAAGCCCCCTGAACTAAACGATGGTGATCTGTCCACCACGTCAGAGAGTGTCGTATAATCGGTTTAAAGATATTAATTGAGATATCTTTGTGTAATCCCTGCACCATTGGTTCAGCATACAGAGCCGAAGAGGTCGCATGTGAAAACGAGCAAAGGAGATCGCATCCGATGCGGCAGTCCTAAGACCTAAAATTTCCATGCATAAGGCTACCAAAGGGAATGATTGTGACTGAAGATTTTGACAAGCTGATATCAATGCTAAACTTCTCTTGTCTGACAAGGACAGAGTCATAGACACTGAATCTATCTAGAAACCTAAAAAGGTTACCCTTGTCTGAGGAATCAATGAACTTTTTGGTAAATTGATCCTCCAACCATGATCTTGAAGAAACAACACAAGTCGATTCGTATGAGATTCTGCGAAAATGTGAAGACTGAGCAAGTACCAAGATATCGTTCAAAATAAGGAAATACCAAAACCCTGTTCTCTGATTACAGATAGAAGGGCACCGAGAACCTTTGAAAAAATTCTTGGAGCTGATGCTAGGCCAAACGGTAGAGCCACAAAACTGGTAATGCTTGTCTAAAAAGAGAATCTCAGAAACTAAAAGTGATCTGGATGAATCGGAATATGCAACCTGTAAATCTATTGTAGACATATAATGCCCTTGCTAAACAAAAGGCAGGATAGTCCTACAGTTACCATCTTGAATGTTGGTATCCTTACATAACGGTTCAATATTGATAGATCCGGAACTGGTCTGAAGGAATTGACCTTCTTTGGTACAATGAAGAGATAGAATAAAACCCCAGCCCCTGTTCCAGAACTGGAACTGGCATAATTACTCCAGCCAACTCTAGATCTGAAACACATTTCAGAAATGCTTGAGCCTCTGCTGGGTTTACTGGGACACGGGAAGGAAAAAAATCTCTTTGCAGGAGGCCTTAACTTGAAGCCAATTCTGTACCCTTCTGAAACAATGTTCTGAAACCAGAGATTGTGAACGGAATTGATCCAAATTTCTTTGAAAAGAACGTAAACTGCCCCATACCAGCTGAGCTGGAATGAGGGCCGCACCTTCATGAGGACTTAGGAGCTGGCTTTGGGTTTCTATAGGCTTGGATATATTCCAAAGTGAAGAAGGTTTCCAAACTGATACCGCTCCTGAGGATGAAGGATCAGGCTTTTGTTCCTTGTTGTGATGAAAAGAACGAAAACAATTATTAGACCTAAATTTACCTCAGATTTTTTATCCTGTGGTAAAGTTCCCTTCCTTCCAGTAACAGTTGAGATAAAAGAATCCAACTGAGAACCGAATAATTTATTACCCTGGAAAGAAAGGGATAGCAAAGCAGACTTAGAAGACATATCAGCATTCCAAGTTTTAAGCCATAAAGCTCTTCTAGCTAAAATAGCTAGAGACATATAACTGACATCAACTCAAATGATATCAAAGATGGTATCACAAATAAAATTATTAGCATGTTATAGAATAATAATAATGCTATAAAATTATGATCTGTTACTTGTTGCGCTAAATCTTCTAACCAAAAAGTTGAAGCTGCAGCAACATCCGCTAAAAATATAGCAGGAGTAGAGACAGCCCCATTAACCTTAGGGATTTTGTCCCAAAAACTCTTATCTGTCAGATGGCACAGGATATAATTGCTTAAAACGTTTTAAAAGGAGTAAATGAATTACCCAAATTATTCCATTCCCTGGAAATTACTTCAGAAATAGCATCAGGGACAGGAAACACTTCTGGAATAACTACAGGAGATTAAAAAACCTTATTTAAACGTATAGTTTTAGTATCAAGAGGACCAGAATCCTCTATTTCTAATGCAATTAATACTTCTTTAAATAAAGAACGAATAAATTCCATCTTGAACAAATACAAAGATTTATCAGCATCAACCTCTGAGACAGAAACCTCTGAACCAGAAGAACCATTATCAGAATCAGAATGATGATGTTCATTTAAAAATTCATCTGAAAAAAGAGAAGTTTTAAAAGACTTTTATGTATACTAGAAGGAGAAATAACAGACATAGCCTTCTTAATGGATTTAGAAACAAAATCTCTTATGTTATCAGGAACACTCTGAGTATTAGATGTTGACGGAACAGCAACAGGTAATGTAACAGTACTAAAGGAAATTTTATCTGCATTAACAAGTTTGTCATAATATTTAATACAAACAACAGCTGAAGGAACAGATACCAAAAGTGATACACTTAGCTTTGGTAGCTCCAGCACCGGGCAGTGATTTTCCTGAAGTATCTTCTGACTCAGTTGCAACGTGGAACATCTTGCGATATGTAATAGAAAAAACAACATATAAAGCAAAATTGATCAAATTCCTTAAATGACAGTTTCAGGAATGGGAAAAAATGCCAGTGAACAAGCTTCTAGCAACCAGAAGCAATAAATAATGAGACTTAAATAATGTGGAGACAAAAGCGACGCCCATATTTTTTTTAGCGCCAAATAAGACGCCCACATTATTTGGCGCCTAAATGCTTTTGGCGCCAAAAATGATGCCACGTCCAGAACGCCGACATTTTTGGCGCAAAAGAACGTAAAAAATGACGCAACTTCCGGCGACACGTATGACGCCGGAAACAGAAAAGATTTTTTGCGCCAAAAAAGTCCGCGCCAAGAATGACGCAATAAAATGAAGCATTTTCAGCCCCCGCGAGCCTAACAGCCCACAGGGAAAAAAGTCAAATTTTTAAGGTAAGAAAAATAATTGATTCAAGTGCATTATCCCAAATATGAAACTGACTGTCTGAAAATAAGGAATGTTGAACATCCTGAGTCAAGGCAAATAAATGTTTGAATACATATATTTAGAACTTTATTAAAAAAGTGCCCAACCATAGCTTAGAGTGTCACAGAAAATAAGATTTACTTACCCCAGGACACTCATCTACATGTTTGTAGAAAGCCAAACCAGTACTGAAACGAAAATCAGCAGAGGTAATGGTATATATATATATATATATAAGAGTATATCGTCGATCTGAAAAGGGAGGTAAGAGATGAATCTCTACGACCGATAACAGAGAACCTATGAAATAGACCCTGTAGAAGGAGATCACTGCATTCAAAATAGGCAATACTCTCCTCACATCCCTCTGACATTCACTGCACGCTGAGAGGAAAACCGGGCTCCAACCTGCTGCGGAGCGCATATCAACGTAGAATCTAGCACAAACTTACTTCACCACCTCCATAGGAGGCAAAGTTTGTAAAACTGAATTGTGGGTGTGGTGAGGGGTGTATTTATAGGCATTTTAAGGTTTGGGAAACTTTGCCCCTCCTGGTAGGAATGTATATCCCATACGTCACTAGCTCATGGACTCTTGCTAATTACATGAAAAAAGTATAATCATTGGATATGTAACCAAGTTATTGGCTCACTTCAGAATAATACTGTGCTGTTTAGAGTTACATATATTAGAATTAGATATGCAGGAATTGAAATATGGTATGAGCTTGACAAAAACTTCTGCCATACATGTGTTTCAGTAACAAGCATGACAAATTTGTACATCACCCTGTGAGAAGTCATGCAAACATAACGGTGAATATTCATGGTTGAAGGAATGAATATGCAAAGTTGAGCCACTGCAGATAGAGTGCTTGTACGCTCTGTAACACAAACTCAACAGTCTCTGCAGAGATAATTTAAAAAGGGACAGTCAACACAAAAATAGTTTCAACATATCTATAAAGTTACCCTAGATCGTTTTTTCCAAATATGCCCGTTAATGTCAATCTGTTTAAGTTAAATCACTTACCTTTTCCCCCTGCTGCCGTTTTAAAATGTTTAACTCCGCCCCTTTTTCAGCATCCGTGACCATTAAAAACATGTGTTCAATGTAATTGTTCTAAGTTACTCGTAACCGTTTTTCGCGCATGCGCCTATTGTACTCTGGCCCATTATGTGAGCGGATCCTATTTGCAGCATACCTGTAACCATAACGGGGGGTGCCTGTTATGAGTGCTGTTTCACTGACATCTATACTGCAGATATACCTGTAACTCCACAGGTGGAGGCTAGAGAACAGTCCCTGCGACGCCTGAGGGCAGTTATGGCTGTTACATTACCCACTAGGGCTCTGGAAAGCCCATAAGAGGTAATCCTCATCCCTGTTTCACTCAGTCTTAAATCTTCTTGGGACACAGTACCCCTTGGCAACTTCACTCCAAGTCAGGTCGGAGCCCATAAATCATGAAAAAAATATAAACTCTTGATAGTAGAGCACCTCTGAAATGTATAACCTCTCTCCTCAGAGGCCAATAACAAACTAAAGATGGAGAGGTGGGAGGGGCTAAAGCTCTGAGGGTTATTGACCTCCTGATAGCCTGGAATATATCCCACATTATTAAGTTATGGAGTCATCAGCTAAGAGGAAAAAATCCCCCCCAAAAATATATGTTACAGAATTCCCCCCTATAGATTGTGAAACAAGCACACTTTCAAAACAAAAATAGGGGGTGTTCAACATCCCACAAGACATTTCATAATTACCTGTGAATCAGACAATGCTTAACTAGGAGTTGTCCTTTTCTTCAGGTCTACTCTCCCCCCTGCCTAGTTAGTTTTCCCTTGGGTCACCTAAAGCTTTACTCAATTTAAGTGGTCTGGTGCTCAAATATCCATATTCCCTGTAATCTCTTACCCCACATGTGACCCTACACCTTACCCAGCTCTCTTAGTGGGACACCAGGAACCTGGAAACCTTAAGCTGGCCGGTGATGTGGGTCCTGAATCTGTCCAAGTTGGAGACAAAAAGCCATCAATGACTCATGATAGCAAACAACCAACCCTTATTACAAAGGGGTGACTTTTTGTACATGTACAATTTCGTGACCCTCTATGGCTTATTGGATAATAGGGCTCTAAGAACCTGCTACTCCTTATCAATAACCACCCTGTTGCCTAAGGTTGCTGGTGATCCAGATTACAGTAATTCAACCTACTAAAAAAAGTCTGTTGTCCTCTATCAATTGTGGGTGCCTCATGACCCTCCAAATGCTCATGTTCCACCCCAAGCATGAGCCTCTGCCTTCATCCAAGTCCCCAATGAGTTAGATGTCATCATGGATCACCAGAATCTAGCAATGCAAATACTGGATGTTCCTCGAGAGCAAGAGGTTTATAACTGTAGAACGTAAACATTTCATATTGTAAAGAGCCAAAAATAAAAACACACACCCATGTAAGAGAAGTCAAAGCTTTATTGACACACAGCAACACAACACTTAAAATAGCAGCCAGAGGTCAAATCCAAATTACATCCATGTTTATCGTTCAAGATATTCGAAGAAAAATGCTGCACTTCTGCCATAATCACTTTTTTCCCTGTGCGCACCGTGTGTGTATATAAGTTTAATTGTTCATCTTTAAAGAGACAGCTATGACAGAACCTGCAATAAATAAAAAAAAATTAAAAATGAGCACATGGGACAAACATTCATGCCAAACAGAAGTTTCCATCCTACAATACAATCATCTGAACAATAACATAGCTAAAAGGCCATTATAATCTAAAAATATGTTGTCATTTGAAAAAGGGACAGTCAAGTACAAAATAAACATTCATGATTCAAATAGGGCATGTCATTTTAAACTTATTCCAATTTACTTTTATCACCAATTTTTCTTTGTTCTCTTGGTATTCTTAGTTGAAAGCTAAACCTAGGTAGGTTCATAAGCTAATTTTTAGACCTTGAAGGCCACCTCTAATCTGAATGCATTTTGACAGTTTTTCACCACTAGAGTGCATTAGTTCATGTGTCATGTAAATAACTGAGCTCACACACGTGAAGTTACCTAGGAGTGAGCAATGATTGGCTAAAATGCAAGTCTGTCAAAAACTGATTTGCAGTTTGCAGAGCTAATCAGAGGTAAAACGTGTATTTTATAACTGTTGGTTATGCAAAACTGGGGAATGGGTAATAAAGTGATTATCTACCTTTTTTTAAAAAAAATAAAATAAATATCTGGTGCGACTGTCACTTTACGACTAGCGACCCAGCACCTTAGGGGTAAACTTATAGTGAAGTACCACTTGGGACTCTTGGAGCACTGCTGGCTCAGAATGAAAGCTGCTACTGATCCTATGAAAAGCTCTCGTTACACAGCTGGGGTCGGGCAACTAGCGCTTCCCGATGAGCAGCAGTTTCTGCCCAAGACCTGCAGTGCTCTTCAGTACTGCTAACCCCTTTGGACTAATATTCATTTTATTGCATAATTTATAATAAAATCAATTTATATTAAATTGTGCTTTGGCTAGTTCAAAAAAGGGACACAAGTCAAAATTAAACCTTTATGATTCAGATAGAACATGCAATTTTTAACAGCTTTCCAATTTACTACCATTAAGATGTGCAGTCTTTTTATATTTACACTTTGAGTCATGAGCAGCAACATAGTAAGTACCATGGGCTGTTTGGATTAACTTGATTGGTTAAATATATTGTAATATAAATTTGAATATACCTATTTTATTTGCACTGCCAATTGTACCACAGTCTGCAAAATTTTAAGAACCACTGTTCTAGACAAATAAACTTTTATAGGGTCCTCTTTTTAAAAAGGGATTATAAAAATAGGAATGTATATTTTTATTTCATTAGGACAACACATTTTATTTTTCCTTCTAAAACAGACAAAAATCTGCACTTCCAGTCCAGTGCTTAAACAATACGCTGCATATTAAATAAGTCACTGCTGTGATCAGTCCGATTACAAAGCAAGTGAGCAAATATGCTATTAAACATTCCTGAATGTCAATACACTACCAAACGCAAAACCGTTCATTCTTACCTAGCTTAATGTCACTGGGCTAAAGTCACAAGTTGTGTTCCAATTATTCAATAGCTGCAGAAAGGCGTTAGGTTCTCTGTAATCTGTGGAAAAAACAAAACACACACTTAGCGTAAGAAACCAGACAACTTTATGCTTTAGGTGCATCAAGTATACAAATGTACAGAGCTGTTGCCTTTCCCATATTAGCATAAAAAAACCATAACAATTTGATTTGAGAAATGTCCTCCGTCTGTTTTGCATGAAAATCTAAACGGTGAAGAATTCTATTTGAAGTGAAAAACAAGAATGAAGTGAAAAGTTATGGTATGGAAACCATTTATCTTTTGGGGACTACCTACCCAACTGCTAAGAATCCACAACACATGCTATCAGCTCATCACATAAGGGAAAAGTGTGCCAAAGGCAACTTCCCTAACTATGCATGGCCAAAAGAACCGATTGCACTCTGCTTCCACTTCCAATGACCACAGAATGTGGGGACAGCCGCACTCTGCTCCCACAGCCAGTAGACACAGTTGGCAGTCACAGAATGAAATGTCTCTTCTTAACATGGTCAGAAGGTAAGCATTTCCCTAACTATTTCCCTTAGGCTCAGAGAGATAGCACATGAAGTAAACAGTAACAACTGGGTCAGTGCTCAAGCCATAAAAAACAAACAATATTGTACACAATATCGTATCAGAGGTGCGCACACAAAATATAGAACGTAAGACTGTAAAATATGACAGTACAATCAAAAAAGGAAAAAAAAAAAACAACAAACAAAAAAACAACAACACACAATTGGGGTAAATTGATTAAAAAGTCAGTTGAGAAATATCTATGACCAGATGATCTCAATCCAATATTATGAGCAGTCGGCTCTCTTTGAACAGTGAAAAATAAAATGTCCTAAAAGACAAAAAGTAGAAGAGATGCCTTATTATGCAGTCTCTCTTATACTTGGAGATTCACATGTATTCAATATACAGGGTACTCACAAGGAGAACGCACACAGTGCAATTCAGACAAGCCAAGGCTTCGGAGCCACTCGGCTGATTCACTTTCTCCACCAAGGAGCATGAACGCTTGTTGATTCCTCACACTTATGAAAGCATAAGCACCGGGCAAAGAAAATGCCCAATTACACAAATTGAAGTCTTTTCAGATGATTTCTTGTAACTGTTCCATCAAGATCAGTCACATCCTGAAGACCCCACCGGTAAAGAACTCTCTTGCAACCACTGACGGTATGGAGAGACAAATGGGAGGGACCATTTACCTTTTGGTCACTACCTACCCAATTGCTAAGAATCCACAACACATGCTATCAGATCATCACATAAGGGAAAAGTGTGCCAAAGGCAACTTCCCTAACTATGCATGGCCAAAAGAACCGATTGCACTCTGCTTCCACTTCCCATGACCACAGAATGTGGGAACAGCCGCACTCTGCTCCCACAGCCAGTAGACACAGTTGGCAGTCACAGAATGAAATGTTTACCTTCTGACCATGTTAAGAAGAGACATTTCCCTACCTATATCCCTTAGGCTCAGAGAGATAGCACATGAAGTAAACATTAACTGGGTCAGCACTCAAGCCATAAAAAACAAACGATATTGTACACAATATCGTATCAGAGGTGCGCGCACAATATATAGAACGTAAGACTAAAATATGATAGTACAATCAAAAAAGGAAAAAAAAAAAAATGCACATAGAAAATGGATTAAAAAGTCAGTTGAGAAATATCTGTGACCAGATGATCTCAATCCAATATTATGAGCAGTCAGCTCTCTTCGAATGGTGAAAAATACAATGTCCTAAAAGACAAAAGTAGAAGAGATGCCTTATTATGCAGTCTCTCATACTTGGAGATTCACATGTATTCAATATACAGGGTACTCACAAGGAGAATGCACACTGTGCAATCCAGACAAGCCAAGGCTTCGGAGCAGCTTGGCCGATTCACCCTCTCCACCAAGGAGCATGAACGCTTGTTGATTCCTCACACCTATGAAAGCATAAGCACCGGGCAAAGAAAATGCCCGATTGCTGTAATTGAAAGAATTTTTGCCACATCCTGAAGATCCCACCAGTAAAGAAATCTCTGAACCACAGAAGGTATGGAGAGACAAATTATGACTATGTACCCAAATTGCTAAGAATTCAACACATGCTATCAGCTCATAACATAAGGAAAAAGTGTGCCAAAGGCAACTTCCTAACTATGCATGGCCAAAAGAACCGATTACACTCTGCTTCCACTTCCCATGACCACAGAATGTGGGAACAGCCGCACTCTGCTCCCACAGCCAGTAGACACAGTTGGCAGTCACAGAATGAAATGTTTACCTTCGGACCATGTTAAGAAGAGACATTTCCCTAACTATTTCCCTTAAGCTCAGAGAGATAGCACATGAAGTAAACAGTAACAACTGGGTCAGCGCTCAAGCCATAAAAAACAATATTGTACACAATATCGTATCAGGAGGTGCGCACACAAATACAATATATGAAAAACTGTAAAATATGATAGTACAATCAAAAAAGGCAAAACAAATGATCACATAATTGGGGAAAATTGATTAAAAAGTCAGTTGAGAAATATCTGACCAGATGATCTCAATCCAATATTATGAGCAGTCAGCTCTTTGAACAGTGAAAAATAAAATGTCCTAAAAGACAAAAGTAGAAGAGATGCCTTATTATGCAGTCTCTCTTATACTTGGAGATTCACATGTATTCAATATACAGGGTACTCACAAGGAAAATGCACACAGTGCAATTCAGACAAGCCAAGGCTTCGGAGCAGCTTGGCTGATTCACCCTCTCCACCAAGGAGCATGAACGCTTGTTGATTCCTCACACCTATGAAAGCATAAGCACCGGGCAAAGAAAATGCTCAATTACACAAACTGAAGTCTTTTCAGAGGATTTCTTGTAACTGTTCCATCAAGGTCAGTCATATTCTGAAGACCCCACCGGTAAAGAAATCTCTTTCAACCACTGAAGGTATGGAGAGACAAATGGAGGGACCATTTACCTTTTAGTCACTACCTACCCAATTGCTAAGAATTCACAACACATGCTATCAGCTCATCACATAAGGGAAAAGTGTGCCAAAGGCAACTTCCCTAACTATGCATGGCCAAAAGAACAGATTGCACTCTGCTCCCACTTCCCATGACCACAGAATGTGGGAACAGCCGCACTCTGCTCCCACAGCCAGTAGACACAGTTGGCAGTCACAGAATGAAATGTTTACCTTCTGACCATGTTAAGAAGACATTTCCCTACCTATATCCCTTAGGCTCAGAGAGATAGCACATGAAGTAAACATTAACAACTGGGTCAGCCCTCAAGCTATAAAATGCATGAGCACCGGGCAAAGAAAATGCCTGATAGCTGTAATTGAAAGTCTGTTTGCTGATGCAAACACAAATGTAAGTCTTTCCAGTGGTCTATTGACAACTGGTTGAACAGGAGGTCACAAGAAATAAAATCTAGCAGTCACTGCAAGTTAATAACAATAAAGCATATGCCATATAGGAAAAGGCAACAGTAGCTCCAGTCTGCCCTTACCTGTAAACCGTCATCATGGTGCCATTGTAATGAGAATCATCTAGTGACAGCGTGGAAGCCTTTCTTCTGCGTAAACAAGAGGTGAAGTCAGCATCTCTCCATACACGGTCACATATGCTGAGGAAGAAAAAAAGAAAGCTTTAATGCTCTCGTAGTGCCATATATATTTTACTGCAATTAGAAAATACCTCTCTAAACCACCTTGGTCCCACTAGAAACTAAACAGTTATATTTTTCACCACCTCTAAATTTATCTGCACAATAGCAAAATTAGCCTGCATTTTCTAAATACGCTCCCATAAGTTGTGTCACCTTAAAAACAATTTTATATTTCAGCAGAGGGTATTAGAATACTTTTTTTTTTTTAGTGTTAAACAAAGTTATAAATTATAAAATGGAGCTCAAAACGTAAAATTTTGAATTAAAGAACCTGAAAGAATTTTATGGATAAAGTGAAAGTGCTCTCCCCAAGACCTTTTTGATTAGGGCACCCCAGATAAAATGTAAGCCAATATTAAGCTAAAATAGCTAATAATTATTTGTTTCAATGTTTTCCTGCCTAAATTAAAAAAACTTTTATACAAAATTGTGCAATTAGTGTGTGCTTTGTATTATAACATTTTCTGCCATAGTATTGCACTGCCCCCACTCAGCAACTTCATCGTCCCACCAGGATGGCTACATTTGCTGTGAGTGTTTTAGCCCTGTATCATAAAATCTATAACCTACAGTGCGCTTTACTTCATACACTACTCCCTTTTCTACAGTTAGTTCATTTCAAGGGACATAATATGTTAATATATTCACAATCAGAAGGGAGATTAAAGTGAAACTTTTCTGGTGCAGTAATTTTAAGAGACTATGCAATTTACTTCTATTAACAAAATGTACTTTAAATAAACGTAGAAGTGCAAGAGATTAAAGTGAACGTCACAATCAAGAGGAAGAACAATAGCCTGATAAATAACCAGGTACCCATCAAATCATGGTCCCTTTACACAACTGGAATGGGTACACATCACAAAAACATAATTTATGCTTACCTGATAAATTCCTTTCTTCTGTAGTATGATCAGTCCACGGGTCATCATTACTTGTGGGATATTAACTGCTCCCCTACAGGAAGTGCAAGAGGATTCACCCAGCAGAGTTGCTATATAGCTCCTCCCCTCTACGTCACCTCCAGTCATTCGACCAAGGACCAACGAGAAAGGAGAAGCCAAGGGTGTAGTGGTGACTGGAGTATAATTTAAAAAATATTTACCTGCCTTAAAAAACAGGGCGGGCCGTGGACTGATCACACTACAGAAGAAAGGAATTTATCAGGTAAGCATAAATTATGTTTTCTTCTGTTAAGTGTGATCAGTCCACGGGTCATCATTACTTGTGGGATACCAATACCAAAGCAAAAGTACACGGATGACGGGAGGGATAGGCAGGCTCTTTATACAGAAGGAACCACTGCCTGAAGAACCTTTCTCCCAAAAATAGCCTCCGAGGAAGCAAAAGTGTCAAATTTGTAAAATTTGGAAAAAGTATGAAGCGAAGACCAAGTTGCAGCCTTGCAAATCTGTTCAACAGAGGCCTCATTCTTAAAGGCCCAAGTGGAAGCCACAGCTCTAGTGGAATGAGCTGTAATTCTTTCAGGAGGCTGCTGTCCAGCAGTCTCATAAGCTAAACGAATTATGCTACGAAGCCAAAAAGAGAGAGAGGTAGCAGAAGCTTTTTGACCTCTCCTCTGACCAGAGTAAACGACAAACAGGGAAGACGTTTGTCGAAAATCTTTAGTTGCCTGTAAATAAAATTTAAGGGCACGAACTACATCCAGATTGTGCAAAAGACGTTCCTTCCTCGAAGAAGGATTTGGGCACAAGGATGGAACAACAATCTCCTGATTGATATTCCTGTTAGTGACTACCTTAGGTAAGAACCCAGGCTTAGTACGCAGAACTACCTTATCCGAGTGAAAAATCAAATAAGGAGAATCACAATGTAAGGCTGATAACTCAGAGACTCTTCGAGCCGAGGAAATAGCCATTAAAAATAGAACTTTCCAAGATAACAACTTTATATCAATGGAATGAAGGGGTTCAAACGGAACACCCTGTAAAACGTTAAGAACGAGGTTTAAACTCCATGGTGGAGCCACAGCTTTAAACACAGGTTTAATCCTGGCCAAAGCCTGACAAAAAGCCTGAACGTTTGGAACTTCTGACAGACGCTTGTGTAACAGAATGGACAGAGCTGAGATCTGTCCCTTTAAGGAACTAGCGGATAACCCCTTTTCTAAACCTTCTTGTAGAAAAGACAATATCCTAGGAATCCTAACCTTACTCCAAGAGTAACCTTTGGATTCGCACCAATATAGGTATTTACGCCATATTTTATGGTAAATCTTTCTGGTAACAGGCTTCCTAGCCTGTATTAAGGTATCAATAACTGACTCAGAAAAACCACGCCTTGATAAGATCAAGCGTTCAATTTCCAAGCAGTCAGCTTCAGAGAAGTTAGATTTTGATGTTTGAAAGGACCCTGAATCATAAGGTCCTGTTTCAGAGGTAACGACCAAGGTGGACAGAATGACATGTCCACCAGATCTGTATACCAAGTCCTGCGTGGCCATGCAGGCGCTATTAGAATCACTGATGCTTTCTCCTGTTTGATTCTGGCAATCAATCGAGGAAGCATCGGGAAAGGTGGAAACACATGAGCCATCCTGAAGGTCCATGGTGCTGTCAAGGCATCTATCAGGACCGCTCCCGGATCCCTGGATCTGGACCCGTAGCGCGGAAGCTTGGCGTTCTGTCGAGACGCCATGAGATCTATCTCTGGTTTGCCCCAACGTGGAAGTATTTGGGCAAAGACCTCTGGATGAAGTTCCCACTCCCCCGGATGAAAAGTCTGACGACTTAAGAAATCCGCCTCCCAGTTCTCCACTCCCGGGATGTGGATTGCAGACAGGTGGCAAGAGTGAGACTCTGCCCAGCGAATTATCTTCGATACTTCCATCATTGCTAGGGAGCTTCTTGTCCCTCCCTGATGGTTGATATAAGCTACAGTCGTGATGTTGTCCGACTGGAACCTGATGAACCCCCGAGTTGCTAACTGGGGCCAAGCCAGAAGAGCATTGAGGACTGCTCTCAATTCCAGAATGTTTATTGGAAGAAGACTCTCCTCCTGATTCCATAGTCCCTGAGCCTTCAGAGAATTCCAGACAGCGCCCCAACCTAGTAGGCTGGCGTCTGTTGTTTACAATTGACCAGTCTGGCCTGCTGAATGGCATTCCCCTGGACAGATGTGGCCGATAAAGCCACCATAGAAGAGAATTTCTGGTCTCTTGAATGGAATGAAGGACACGGCATGCACTTTGAAGTTTTGTTAACCTGTCCTCTGTCAGGTAAATCTTCATTTCTACAGAATCTATCAGAGTCCCCAGGAAGGGAACTCTTGTGAGTGGAAAGAGAGAACTTTTCTCTTCGTTCACTTTCCATCCATGCGACCTTAGAAATGCCAGTACTATCTCTGTATGAGATTTGGCAGTTTGAAAGCTTGAAGCTTGTATCAGTATGTCGTCTAAGTACGGAGCTACTGAAATTCCTCGCGGTCTTAGTACCGCCAGAAGAGTGCCCAGAACCTTTGTGAAGATTCTTGGAGCCGTAGCCAGTCCGAATGGAAGAGCTACAAACTGGTAATGCCTGTCTAAAAAGGCAAACCTTAGATACCGGTAATGACTTCTGTGAATCGGTATGTGAAGGTAAGCATCCTTTAAATCCACTGTGGTCAAGTACTGACCCTCTTGGATCATGGGCAAAATTGTTCGAATAGTTTCCATCTTGAACGATGGAACTCTTAGGAATTTGTTTAGGATCTTTAAATCCAAGATTGGCCTGAAGGTTCCCTCTTTTTTGGGAACTACAAACAGATTTGAGTAAAACCCTTGTCCTTGTTCCAACCGCGGAACTGGATGGATCACTCCCATTAATAAAAGATCTTGTACGCAGCGTAGAAACGCTTCCTTCTTTGTTAGGTTTGTTGACAACCTTGACAGATGAAATCTCCCTCTTGGGGGAGAGGATTTGAAGTCCAGAAGGTATCCCTGAGATATGATCTCTAACGCCCAGGGATCCTGAACATCTCTTGCCCAAGCCTGGGCGAAGAGGGAAAGTCTGCCCCCCACTAGATCCGGTCCTGGATCGGGGGCCCTCAATTCATGCTGTCTTAGGGGCAGCAGCAGGTTTTCTGGCCTGTTTGCCCCTGTTCCAGGACTGGTTAGGTTTCCAGCCTTATCTGTAGCGAGCAACAGCTCCTTCCTGTTTTGGTGCAGAGGAAGTTGATGCTGCTCCTGCTTTGAAATTACGAAAGGAACGAAAATTGGACTGTCTAGCCTTGGCTTTGGCCTTGTCCTGAGGCAGGGCATGACCTTTACCTCCTGTAATGTCATCAATAATCTCTTTCAAGCCGGGCCCGAATAAGGTCTGCCCTTTGAAAGGAATATTAAGCAATTTAGATTTAGACGTAACATCAGCTGACCAGGATTTTAGCCACAGAGCTCTGCGTGCCTGAATGGCGAATCCTGAATTTTTAGCCGCAAGTTTAGTTAAATGTACTACGGCATCTGAAATAAATGAATTAGCTAACTTAAGGAATTTAAGTTTGTGTGTGATGTCATCTAGTGTGGATGATTGAAGTGTCTCTTCCAGAGACTCAAACCAAAATGCTGCTGCAGCCGTGACAGGCGCAATACATGCAAGAGGTTGCAATATAAACCCTTGTTGAACAAACATTTTCTTAAGGTAACCATCTAATTTTTTATCCATTGGATCTGAAAAAGCACAGCTATCCTCCACTGGGATAGTGGTACGCTTAGCTAAAGTAGAAACTGCTCCCTCCACCTTAGGGACCATTTGCCATAAGTCCCGTGTGGCGGCGTCTATTGGAAACATTTTTCTGAATATAGGAGGGGGTGAGAAAGGCACACCGGGTCTATCCCACTCCTTAGTAACAATGTCAGTAAGTCTCTTAGGTATAGGAAAAACGTCAGTACTCGTCGGTACCGCAAAATATTTATCCAACCTACACATTTTTTCTGGGATTGCAACTGTGTTACAATCATTCAGAGCCGCTAATACCTCCCCTAGTAACACACGGAGGTTCTCAAGCTTAAATTTAAAATTTGAAATGTCTGAGTCCAGTTTATTTGGATCAGAACCGTCACCCACAGAATGAAGCTCTCCGTCTTCATGTTCTGCAAACTGTGACGCAGTATCAGACATGGCCCTTGCATTATCAGCGCACTCTGTTCTCATCCCAGAGTGATCACGTTTACCTCTTAGTTCTGGTAGTTTAGCCAAAACTTCAGTCATAACAGTAGCCATATCTTGTAATGTGATTTGTAATGGCCGCCCAGATGCACTCGGCGCTACAATATCACGCACCTCCTGAGCGGGAGATGCAGGTACTGACACGTGAGGCGAGTTAGTCGGCATAACTCTCCCCTCGTTGTTTGGTGAAATATGTTCAATTTGTACAGATTGACTATTTTTTAAAGTAGCATCAATACATTTAGTACATAAATTTCTATTGGGCTCCACTTTGGCATTAACACATATAGCACAGATATCTTCCTCTGAATCAGACATGTTTAACACACTAGCAAATAAACAGCAACTTGGAAATACTTTTCAAAGTAATTTACAAATAATATGAAAACGAACTGTGCCTTTAAGAAGCACAGAAAAATATTATAACAGATAAAATAATTAAGTTATAGCATCAATCTTTGTCAGAATATACAGTTTTAGCAAAGGATTGTTCCCCTCAGCAAATGATAACTAACCCAGGCAGCAGAAAAAAAATACACAAATAAACGTTTTTTATATCACAGTCAATACAATCAGCACAGCTCTGCTGTATGATTACTTCCCTCAAAAAAGACTCTTGAGATCCCTGAACTCTGTAGAGATGAACCGGATCATGCAGGAAGAAAATGAACCTCTGACTGAGTTTTTCTGATGCATAGTGAAAGCACCAAAATGGCCCCTCCCCCACACACATAACAGTGAGAGGGATCAGTGAACTGCTCTAATTTAAATCAAAACTATTGCCAAGTGGAAAAAAAGTGCCCAAAACATTTTTTCACCCAGTACCTCAGAGAAAAAAACGTTTTTACATGCCAGCAAAAAAACATTTTACCTCAATAATTAATTGTCATTTAAAACCTATTGCAAGTCCCTGCAAAATAGGTTAAGTCTATGTATACAGTTTAAAAGCCAGAGAAGTACCATTTCCCAGAAAACTGAAGTGTAAAATATACATACATGACAGCCTGATATCAGCTACATCTACTGCATTCAAGGCTGAGTTTACATTATAACGGTATGGCAGGATTTTCTCATCAATTCCATGTCAGAAAATAATAAACTGCTACATACCTCTTTGCAGATTAATCTGCCTGCTGTCCCCTGATCTGAAGTTTACCTCACTCCTCAGATGGCCGAGAAACAGCAATATGATCTTAACTACTCCGGCTAAAATCATAGAAAAACTCAGGTAGATTCTTCTTCAAATTCTACCAGAGAAGGAATAACACACTCCGGTGCTATTATAAAATAACAAACTTTTGATTGAAGATATAAAAACTAAATATATCACCATAGTCCTCTCACACATCCTATCTAGTCGTTGGGTGCAAGAGAATGACTGGAGGTGACGTAGAGGGGAGGAGCTATATAGCAACTCTGCTGGGTGAATCCTCTTGCACTTCCTGTAGGGGAGCAGTTAATATCCCACAAGTAATGATGACCCGTGGACTGATCACACTTAACAGAAGAAATAATAACACAAATGTACATTAGAAAGTGTTCTCCTCAGGGCAGATTTAGTGGGTACCACCAGCTCATTTTACAGACCACCTAACTAAAATGTAAACCAGTATTCAGATAAAATAAGCAAATTATCATTTAATCAACAGGTGTTAAACTCAGCAATTAATGTGTGATTTGTTTAGTTTAAAAAGGGAC
The DNA here is from genome assembly GCF_027579735.1 of Bombina bombina. Classification (NCBI taxonomy): domain Eukaryota; kingdom Metazoa; phylum Chordata; class Amphibia; order Anura; family Bombinatoridae; genus Bombina; species Bombina bombina. The sequence continues at coordinate 803,758,272 of NC_069499.1, read as the reverse complement.
ACTAAACCCATTAAGGGGTTAAATTTTTTAGTTTCATTCAGTCAACCTGACACCAACCCTCCCAAAAACCATCTTATCTATATAATAACGACACAACACTCAGAGTTGGGAGAAAAAACCACATCCCCAACAGGGGGAGGGGTTGCTTTATTAAATAAATAAATAACCCTAACCTGATTAACCACCAAGCTGGCAAGAAGATCTTGTCCTAATTAACCCTCTAAGGGGTGTGGCCACCCAGGAAATGAGGACGCCCTCATTCCGCCTACTTCTCCGCCCAAGGAAGATCGACCAGCGAGCCGACCTATCCCTAGCCCCTCGGCGACTAGGGTCCTACACGCCCACTGTACCTTCCTTCTATGATGTTACCGGCCAATTATCTTGTTATGCCACACCCCTTTCCGCCACCCCAAAGAGGACAAGGTACTCTTGCCCCACTAAACATAACTGGAAGCCAGGACCTGCCGAATATTTTCCAGGAACAAATCATTACCTGCATCAGATAAATGCACCTGATCCTTCCTAAACAAACCTGCATAATCAATACGAATATTGTCATGTAACACCACCTTCCCACCTGAAGCCAAAACCTCTTTGCAAACATCCCTATTTAGTTTTCTCTTTACACGAAAACCGGCCTTCCTAGTAGCCATATGCCTCCATATGTTCCTGGATATAATGTTTGACCATATAATGGTCACACCCTTAAACTGTGTTCTCAGCCATCTAACATCAGAAACCATAATATCCGCAAGATCTCCCATCGGCATAGTTCCTACATCATTTCCACCTAAATGAAGTAGAATCACATGAGGTCTCCCCCATCTCCTTCTGGCTTCGCCAATCTGCTCGGGCAATTGGGACCACAGCATGCCCCTCCTACCCAGCCACCTAATCGACACCTTGTTAGTCGGCAGTCCCAACTGCTGACCTCCCGCCCGGGATGCTGTCCGTATGGCCGCCCAATGAACATAAGAATGTCCAACTATCCAAATCCTCCGGCATCCCGTGTCCTGACCTGAAAAAACATCAACCAACAATTGGCTTCCTCAAAGAAACACCAAAAAACACATCACTAACCATAGAACTACAAACCTACTGCACTTTAACCTACTACTGCTTCAGGGGCCTAATGTATTTCTTATACTGCCCGGAAGACCAACGGCCCAGGACCTTGATCTCCCTCTCAGAACAACCCCCCATGGCTGCATCAGTGGCAGACCCAATGCGAAAAGAATGAGGAGCTACCACCGCTGGATCCCACCCCAAACTACAAACTACCTTCCGTAACACTGTTCTAAACTGAAACTGGGACAAAAAAGACCCGTCCTCATGTACCAAAAACAGCCCCCCTACACTCGGCCTAATTTGCCTAAATTTCTTACAAAGCAAAACTGGGCATATTGATGGCTCCACCTGCGATAGCAAATTGAGCCATCTACCCTTTCCTACCTGATCCGTTTTTGATCTAGCCACAAAGACTAGGACCGCCTGGTCCACTAACCTAACATGTACATCCAATAAACCCAAACCCGTATTAGTTTTGGATCGCGCCACTAATTCACTAATCCTGAGAGCAGCAAAGTACGCAAGCGAAAATGCTAATGAAAACAATAGTACCTCAAAACTAGAATCACATACCACCTCAAGCTGTTGTATCAGCTGCGCTAGCCTCGCCCTGGTGATAGGCTCCCTCTCATCTCTTCTCTTAGCCCCTAACCTGCGTACCCCTTTCAACGCAGCCCTAGCCAAAAATTCCCTAGAAACATCCTCCACCCCATACAATTTAGAGAAAAATGCGACAGCCGCTGCTTTTCCACCTATAGCGCCAGGAGATAAACCTGCCCGATCTAAGGAGCCCAACCACATAATAAAGAACTGTACCGAAGGTGTCCTCCATGTAGTACCAACAGACTGTAAAAATTTACCCCACTCACGCCAAGCCACGCCGTACGACTGCCACATCCTGGGAGCCAGCGAGCCCTTCAGAAGCCTTAACGCAGCACCCCAGAACACGCCACCTGTCAGAAATATGTGGGACACCCGTTACCCTAAACCACCACGGTTGCTGCCCGTACCCAAAATTAGCCCACCTTAAAAAACGCCCTTAAAGGGACAGTCAACACCAGAATTTTTGTTGTTTAAAAAGATAGATAATCCCTTTATTACCCATTCCCCAGTTTTGCATAACCAACACTGTTATATTAATACACTTTTTACTGCTGTGACTATCTTGTATCTAAGCATCTTATGACCGCCCCTAATCACATGACTTTTAGTTATTATCTATTGACTTGCAGTTTAGCCAATTAGTGCAGTGTCTGCCACAACTCACGGGCGTGATCACAATGCTATCTATATGGTTTACCTGAACTACTCTCCCCTGCTGTGAAAAGCAAATACAAAAGCATGTGATTAGAGGCGGCCTTCAAGGGCTTAGAAATTATCATATGAGCCTTTCTAGGTTTGCTCTCAACTAGAATACCAAGAGAACAAAGCAAAATTGTTGATAAAAGTAAATTGGAAAGTTGTTTAAAATTACATGCCCTATTTGAAAAATAAAAGTTTTTTTGGGCCTTGACTTTTCCTTTAAGCAATAGCTATCTCAATCCAACCCCCTTAGCTATCACCCCAACAAAAAACCGCAACGCGCCTAACAACGACCCCAAACCAAAAAACAGACTAGCAAAAACATTCCCCCCCGGCAGAGAATTAACGTAGCGCCCGATAAGCACCCGGCGAACACCTCACCAATACCTTGACTGATCCCTAACCCTGCAACTTTGCCAAATGGCAACTCAAAGAATTGATAGCCACTGGCTTATCAACCTCATCAACTACAACTTCCCTACCAACTCTATTGAACTCGACGAACCAGACCAAGTCCAAACGTTACTGATTCCCACTTGGGCACTAACAACAACTGCCCACAGAACTTCCCAACTATAACTCAAGCTCGCTTGTAAAACTCCTACTGCTACTTTTTTCACAACCACCTAAGTGCCCAAAGGCATACCCCGAGGTTCCTCTGACCGAGCATTCTTCCCAGCAGACCCCTGACCAAATTGTTGTTTTCCCGTATAACTGTCTCTCTTCCTACTGCAATCATTGCCTGGATGGGTACCACTGCAATAAATACACACATGCCTAAAAAGACATTGAGTACCCCTGTCGCATAGTTTCTCTTGGAAACGCCAGCATTCCCTGCCCCCTCTCTTTCGAAAGGGACGGTTTTGCTGACCAGGGCTAAATGATTTCACCGGCCCAGACCTCGTATTATCTAAGAGATCCAGATTGGACCATAGGTCCATCTCCTTCATCCCAAAAGTTAAAACCGAGTTTGCCTCCAACATTCTTCTAAATTGCGCATCGTACTGTCGCCACGCGGTACCTTTTCCCCTTTCATGGATGTCATCAATGACCTCCATATACTTAAGGATGTTAACAGCCTGATCTGGATTGGCTTCTATGTAACAAGAAGCCAATACCCTAAAACACCTCATCCATTCCTGGTATGTTTCTGGCCTATGTATCTTCTTATCCCCCGTACCATCTTCCGCCATCTCCCTAACCTGATACGCAGCCCTAGACAGCTCAAAGATTTTTACGTAGCGCCCTTCCCTGATTTTTTTCGCAATCCTAGGCTTTAAATGCGAATGCAGCGAACGAACTATGCAAGGATAAATGTCAGCTGTACTCGCTACGCTGCCTTTCTTCCCTTTTTTACCTCCCCCAGGGGCTGCAACCGCCCCAGTATCAGCTATCTCCTTATCGCCAGTTGCTGCGCCGCGCACCCCCACATTTTTAGTTTTCCTGTCAACCAACCTCCTTATTTTTTTAAACAATTTGCGATGCCCTTCATCTCTTAGCCCCGTGGAACTGTCTGAATCCCCTGAGCTAGATGAATCGCCCCCCCCTGTGTGTTGTGCAATAGCAGGCTCACCATTTCCTGATGCCGCTACTGTCCCGGCCTGTGTGGATCCAGAGGAACCTTCCACCACCTTCTCTCCTGCTGATGAGACTACCTCAGCTCTCTGTCCGCCTTGCGCCGCACTGCCACCAGCAACTCCAATCTCCTGCGCTTCACGAACAGCAACCTGTTGTACAAAATGAAAAGTGGGAGCAACACAGGGAGAAACAGGCTGCCCAGGGAGCCCCCCAGTCGCACCTCCTAACCCCCCAGATCCTGCAGACTGCCCCCCTGACAGATGCCTTGATATGAGCCTTTTTCTTAAACTTGCCATTAAATCCATATGCCCCGCTTTTCTAACAGATCTCACATGTACCGGAGTACAAACTGGCCCTAATGGCCCTTTATTTGCTGCCTGAATCCTATCAGATTTCCTATTAGGCTTATTTCTGCCTTTATTAGTATTATCATTCATCCCCTTCTTGTTTCCCTTTGCCCCGCGAGTGACTGGCCCCCCGGCCCTCCCGTTCCCCCTTGCGGCTCCACCTACCTGTAACAAGCCGCCCGCAGGCACCTGATGTCCCAAGGGCACAGAACCACCCGCGACCGCTCCAGCTCCCTCCATCGCCGCAATCTGAATTGACTGCGCAGGGGGTCCCAAGATGGCGACCGGACGTGCGGTGGGCGGAGCTAGAGCGGGCGCGCGCAACTGAGGCTCCAATGCTACAGACTCCCCACGAGGCTCTGCACCGCATGGCGCCTGAGGCCTACCCACCATCCCCCTCTGCCCAGAGACAAAGGGGGGCGATGGCGATGCGCTCCTGCTCCCCGGGGAAAAACGCATCTCCGGGGAGTACAACAACACATCAGCCACAGATTGGGGAGCTACAGCCGGGTTCCGGTGAGGAACCGGCTGCCCCACCAACCCCCCGGCCAGAGAAGTGCTAGCTAGGGAAAGCGTGGCCACACTAGGGACAGAGAAGATAACGGAAGAGGGAAAAGAAACAGAGGCATGAGAGGAAGCAAGAGGGGAAGCAGAGGACACAGAAACGTTAGGGAAAAGAGTAGGAGCTGTAAAAACAGCAGAGGAAGAAACAGGTAGAGAGATAGAATATACAGGGCTAAAGGGGGTAGGAAAAGAAGAGCCCACAGACACAGGCCCAGAACCAGCAAGTTCAGAAACAGGGATTACAGACACAGGCAGAGACATTTCACCACTATCAGTAACCACACTCTTCTTCTTCTTTGCAGGGACATCCTCTTCTTCCAACAATCTTCGTGGGACCTTCGCAGACCGCTTGGACCTCTCCATGGTGTAACCTGCAAGACAAAAAACAGGTTAGTGGTTTACTTTCAGTTCTGCAGAGCTCTGAATCTCCACCCTCTCAAGTTCCCCCCTCCCTGCTCTGCAGGGAACACTCCCCTCTTTTAACCCTATACCTGCTTTCCTTCCTTCCAAAAAATTACCCCTTAAGCTGTTACATACCTAATTAGGTATTCCACTTTCCTTTTTTTTCTTTCATGGATTAGATAGAGCAGCAATTTTAAGCAACTTTCTAATTTACTCCTATTCATTTCTTTGTTCTCTTGCTATCTTTATTTAAAAAGCAGGAGTGTAAGCTTACCAGCTGGCCCATTTTAAGTTCAGAACCCTGGATAGCGCTTGCTTATAGGTAAGTCGCCAATAAGCAAGCATAACCCAGGTTCTCAACCAAAAATGGACAGGCTCCTAAGCTAAACATTCCTGCTTTTTAAATAAAGATAGCAAGAGAAGAAAAAGTGATAATGGGATTAAATTAGAAAGTTGCCTGCTGTAAATCATGAAATTTAGTGTCACTTTAAAGTGAATGTAAAGTTAAAGCGTTTACCTAAAGTGAAACGATAGAAGTTAAAAAAAAAAAAAAATGAATGAGGGTTTAATTCATGAAATCTTCAGATATATTTCACTATAAACGCTACACGGATAAGAGCTCAAGCTCCGGTCGCCATTTTCATCAATTGATTGACAGATGACTCATCTGCATTCAGTCCCTTTGCACAATTGTCACTGCCCGGGGGGAAAACGATTAGTTGATTGCAGATGAGTCATCTGTCAATCAATTGATGAAAATGGCGCCCGGAGCTTGCGCTCTTATCCGTGTAGCGTTTATAGTGAAATATCTGAGTTCCCTTTAAGTAATATTTATAAACAACATCATGATCATCTTATGATGAAGGCTGCTAGACATGAACGCTATTAGACAATAAGGGCTTTAAATGTCAAAATACTAATTTTGCAACATGTAATTCGGCTTCCTCTTATTTGTAAGGAGCACTGAAAGATGTCCCTGCAATTATATATTGCTCGACTATATTTACATTTTGTAATCTAATACATTAACAATGATTTATTGCTAGGCTTAAACAATCCCCAATTTATATTTTTTGTGTAACAGCAAGTTGGGGAAAAAAACCCCAAAAACTTCCTTCTATTAGCAAATGTACTTTATTTTCATGCAATTCTTTAAGAGATACTTCTGTAGAAAGTCTGGAGAACTGTAAGGCAGCAGTTTTGCAAGAATGCTTTTGAGCACTAGATGGCAGCAGACTACACACAATGTACAATATTGTTACAAGCATGTTTGTAAAACTCCTACAATATGGTTCTCCTGACACATGGATGCTCCTGAACCTATATGCCTATTTCTTCTTTTGTTTTACTTAACATAGGAAAATAGAATATAAATTTGCTAATAGACATAACATGATACAGAGACATAGGTTGTCCTGAAAAATTAACAAGATTACCAAAAGTTCTAGTATCAGAGAGAACAAATAAAACTACTGCTGCTGATCAAGGCCTATAGATTGAGTTGTTTTTTTGGTTTGCTCCCCAAATGTTAAGCTTTTTTGTGAGGTACCCATATAACATACATTGTTTTCAGGCCCCCAAACATTAGAAAATAACTTTAGTTTACAGAAATAGAGTAAATGCCACCACACGCACAATTGTAAAGATACCACTCTCTATTGTATGACTTAATGTGAAGTGTAAGGAACAGGATCTAACATAACGGATTTGTGAATGTGCGCTGCTTATGTCACACGGGGTGCAAGAATACGAGAGATGGAAGCTTCATCAATTGGCACCACTAAAAGTTTAAAATAAAAAGTGCAGTTTTGAAGACCGCAGCCAGCACAGGAGGGAAAATAATGTCTTAGCGAGTATTAACCCACTACATGGTGCAAACACATTAAAAGGGGACACTAAACACATTTTTTTTCCTTTTGTGATTCTGATAGAGAATGCAATTTTAAGCAAATTTCTAGTTTACTCCTAATACCAAATTGTCTTTGTTCTCTTGCTATCTTTATTTAAAAAGCAGGAATGTGATGCATAGGAGCCGGCCCATTTCTGGTTGAGAACCTTGGGTTATGCTTGCTTATTGGTGGGTAAATGTAAGCTTCCAATAAGCAAGCGCTAGCCATGGTGCTGAACCTAAAATGGGCCGGCTCCTATGCATCACATTCCTGCTTTTAAAATAAAGATAGCAAGAGAACAAAGAAAAATTGATAATAGAAGTAAATTAGAAAGTTGCTTAAAATTCCATGCTCTATCTGAAACATGAAAGAAACCATTTCGGTTCAATGTACCTTTAATAAGAAGCTACCTAGAACTAAATGCTAATCTGGATTAAGAATCTAACCCCCCCCCCCCCCCCAATTAAAAGTATACAGATTGCAAGCAGCAGCAATATACATATGCTATGTTATATAGCTCACTCATACTACAAAGATAACACCTACCTATGTATCTACACAAAGAATACCATGAGAATGAAGCAAATTTGTGTGCAAAAAGAAATTGGAAAAGAGAGATTGTGGCTTTAATATCCTTTTTAAAGGAATAGAAAGTGGTAGTATCCATAGGCGCTTACAAATGTACACTACCACTTCCTATTCCTTTAAAAAGGGATATTAAAGCCACAATTTCTCTTTTCCAATTTCTTCTTGCTCTCAAATTTGCTTCATTCTCATGGTATTCTTTGTTGAGTAGATACATAGGTAGTGTCTGGAGCACTACATAACAGGAAATAGTGCTGCCATATCGTGCTCTTGCAAATGGATAACTATCTTGTAAAACTGCTGCCATATAGTGCTCCAGAGCTTACCTCAGCGCGACTGCCACCATGTGCAAAGTGCTCACTGTAACATCTGCCAATGACCATGTTGGGCCGAACAAATAAATCAGTCTGCACTTATCGGTAAACTGGCATCATAACCTTATAATAAAGAAATAAAGTTGCCATATTTTTCCGATTTCTGCAAAATGCATTGCTAACTGCTGGAGCCATTTCCAAAGTGAGCAGATATTCCTGCAGATCAAATTAACTGATAAACCAAAATTAAAATGCATTGTTTAAATAAATGCCCAAAGGCTTCAGAGACAGTTCACAACCCACCATAGCTTTACAGCTGTACCCGTGGGCACAGGGGGCAGCTGCGGACTGCTCCTTATGTCCACAAGCACAGCTGCCACCATGTGCAAATTGCTCTCCGTAACGTCTGCCAATGAGCATGTTAGTCCTAATAAATAAATCAAACTGCACTTACCTGCAAACTGGCATCATAACCTTATGATAGAGAAATAAAGTCATCATATTCTTGATATTTCCCCAAATGCATTTTTAACTGCTGGATCCATTTCCAAAGTGATAAGATATTCCAGCAGTCCAAACTGGAAGAGATAAAACACTTAAAATACCATGGTAGAGGCATTATTAAATTGTTACTTTAACTACATGCCCAGAGGCTTCAGCGACAGTTCACAACCCACCATAGCTTTAAAGCTGTACCCATGGGCACAGGGGGTAGCCACAGACTGCTCCATATGTCCACAAGAACAGCTGCCACCATGTGCAAATTGCTCTCCGTAACGTCTGCCAATGAGCATGTTGGGCCTAATAAATAAAGCAACCGGCACTTACCTGCAAACTGGCATCATAACCTTATGATAGAGAAATAGTCGTTATATTGTTGAGATTTCCCCAAATGCACTCCTAACTGCTGGAGCCATTTCCAAAGTGGTAAGAGATTCCAGCAGACCAAACTGGAAGATATAAAAAAGATTAAAATACCATGTTAGAGGCATTATTAAAATGTTACTTTATATGCCCAGAGGCTTCAGCGACAGTACACAGCCCACCATAGCTTTACAGCTGTACCCGTGGGCACAGGGAGCAGGTGCGGACTGCCCCTTATGTCCACAAGCACAGCTGCCACCATGTGTAAATTGCTCTCTGTAACGTCTGCCAATGACCATGCTGTGCCATACTGGAGCCATTGCTGAATTTTTTTTTTAATTTAAATATATGCCAAGAGGCTTCAGAGACATTTCACAACCCACCATAGCTTTACAGCTGTACCCGTGGGCACAAGGAGCAGGTGCGGACTGCTCCTTATGTCCGCAAGCACAGCTGCCACCATGTGCAAATTGCTCTCCGTAACGTCTGCCAATGACCATGCTGTGCCATAATAGAGGCAATACTGAATTTAAATACATGCCCAGAGGCTTCAGAGACAGTTCACAACCCACCATAGCTTTACAGCTGTACCCGTGGTCAGAGGGGGCAGGTGCGGACTGCTCCTTATGTCCACAAGCACAGCTGCCACCATGTGTAAATTGCTCTCTGTAACGTCTGCCAATGACCATGCTGTGCCATAATAGAGGCAATACTGAATTTAAATAAATGCCCAGAGGCTTCAGAGACAGTTCACAACCCACCATAGCTTTACAGCTGTACCCGTGGGCACAGGGGGCAGCTGCGGACTGCCCCTTATGTCCACAAGCACAGCTGCCACCATGTGCAAATTGCTCTCCGTAACGTCTGCCAATGAGCATGTTAGTCCTAATAAATAAATCAAACTGCACTTACCTGCAAACTGGCATCATAACCTTATAATAGAGAAATAAAGTCATCATATTCTTGCTATTTCCCCAAATGCATTTTTAACTGCTGGATCCATTTCCAAAGTGATAAGATATTCCAGCAGTCCAAACTGGAAGAGATAAAACACTTAAAATACCATGGTAGAGGCATTATTAAATTGTTACTTTAACTACATGCCCAGAGGCTTCAGCGACAGTTCACAACCCACCATAGCTTTAAAGCTGTACCCATGGGCACATGGGGTAGCCACAGACTGCTCCATATTTCCACAAGAACAGCTGCCACCATGTGCAAATTGCTCTCCGTAACGTCTGCCAATGAGCATGTTGGGCCTAATAAATAAAGCAACCGGCACTTACCTGCAAACTGGCATCATAACCTTATGATAGAGAAATAGTCGTTATATTGTTGAGATTTCCCCAAATGCACTCCTAACTGCTGGAGCCATTTCCAAAGTGGTAAGAGATTCCAGCAGACCAAACTGGAAGATATAAAAAAGATTAAAATACCATGTTAGAGGCATTATTAAAATGTTACTTTATATGCCCAGAGGCTTCAGCGACAGTACACAACCCACCATAGCTTTACAGCTGTACCCGTGGGCACAAGGAGCAGGTGCGGACTACTCCTTATGTCCGCAAGCACAGCTGCCACCATGTGCAAATTGCTCTCTGTAACGTCTGCCAATGACCATGCTGTGCCATACTGGAGCCATTGCTGAATTTTTTTTAAAATTTAAATATATGTCAAGAGGTTTCAGAGACAGTTCACAACCCACCATAGCTTTACAGCTGTACCCGTGGGCACAAGGAGCAGGTGCGGACTGCTCCTTATGTCTGCAAGCACAGCTGCCACCATGTGCAAATTGCTCTCTGTAACGTCTGCCAATGACCATGCTGTGCCATAATAGAGGCAATACTGAATTTAAATACATGCCCAGAGGCTTCAGAGACAGTTCACAACCCACCATAGCTTTACAGCTGTACCCGTGGGCAGAGGGGGCAGGTGCGGACTGCTCCTTATGTCCACAAGCACAGCTGCCACCATGTGCAAATTGCTCTCTGTAACGTCTGCCAATGACCATGCTGTGCCATAATAGAGGCAATACTGAATTTAAATATATGCCCAGAGGCTTCAGAGACAGTTCACAACCCACCATAGCTTTACAGCTGTACCTGTGGGCAGAGGGGGCAGGTGCGGACTGCTCCTTATGTCCACAAGCACAGCTGCCACCATGTGCAAATTGCTCTCTGTAACGTCTGCCAATGACCATGCTGTGCCATAATAGAGGCAATACTGAATTTAAATATATGCCCAGAGGCTTCAGAGACAGTTCACAACCCACCATAGCTTTAAAGCTGTACCCATGGGCACAGGTGCGGACTGCCCCTTATGTCCACAAGCACAGCTGCCACCATGTGCAAATTGCTCTCTGTAACGTCTGCCAATGACCATGCTGTGCCATAATAGAGGCAATACTGAATTTAAATAAATGCCCAGAGGCTTCAGAGACAGTTCACAACCCACCATAGCTTTACAGCTGTACCCATGGGCACAGGGGGCAGGTGCGGACTGCCCCTTATGTCCACAAGCACAGCTGCCACCATGTGTAAATTGCTCTCTGTAACGTCTGCCAATGACCATGCTGTGCCATAATAGAGGCAATACTGAATGTAAATACATGCCCAGAGGCTTCAGAGACAGTTCACAACCCACCATAGCTTTACAGCTGTACCCGTGGGCACAGGGGGCAGCTGCGGACTGCCCCTTATGTCCACAAGCACAGCTGCCACCATGTGCAAATTGCTCTCCGTAACGTCTGCCAATGAGCATGTTAGTCCTAATAAATAAATCAAACTGCACTTACCTGCAAACTGGCATCATAACCTTATGATAGAGAAATAAAGTCATCATATTCTTGATATTTCCCCAAATGCATTTTTAACTGCTGGATCCATTTCCAAAGTGATAAGATATTCCAGCAGTCCAAACTGGAAGAGATAAAAACACTTAAAATACCATGGTAGAGGCATTATTAAATTGTTACTTTAACTACATGCCCAGAGGCTTCAGCGACAGTTCACAACCCACCATAGCTTTACCCATGGGCACAGGGGGCAGTCGCGGACTGCACCTTATGTCCACAAGCACAGCTGCCGCCATGTTCAAATTGCTATCTGTAATGTCTGCCAACGACCATGCTGTGCCATAATGGAGCCATTGCTGAACTTTTTAAATTTAAATAAATGCCCAGAGGCTTCAGAGACAGTTCACAACCCACCATAGCTTAACAGCTGTACCCGTGGGCACAGGGGGCAGGTGCGGACTGAGAACTGAGCAACATTGATAGTAGAAATAAATTATAAAGTGGTTTGAAATTTCATGTTCTATTCAATCAATTTAAAGAGACATAATTCCCCATATTTGTGTCTACCACGATTCAGATAGAACATAACATTTGAAACTTCCCAATTTACTTCCATTATCAAATTTTCTTCATTCTCATTTGCTGAAGGAGCAATGCGCTACTGGGAGCTAGCTGAACACATCTAGTGAACCAATCACAAGACAAATGTGTGCAGGCGCCAATCACAATCTAGCAACCAGTAGGGTAGAAATTTACATATTGTTTTTCAACCAGGGATAACAAGAGAACAAGCATGTTAGAAAATAGAAATATATTTAAAGGTGTTTTAAAAAAAAATTACATGCTCTATCTGAATCATGCATGTTTAATTGTGACTTCCCTATTTCTTTAAAAGGGACACTGAACCCAATTTTTTTCTTTCATGATTCAGATAGAGCATGCAATTACTTTCTAATTTACTCCTAGTATCATTTTTTCTTTGTTCTCTTGCTATCTTTATTTGAAAAAGGCATCTAAGCTTTTTTTTGTTCAGATATACGATACTTCATGTAGAAAGCTGTTCTTAGCTCCTACAGCAGTGCACGGCTAAAAAAAAATTTTGGCTAAGAGGTGACGTTTTCACCTCTTAGCCAATAGCCGTGCAGTAAATCCGGCTCCCATGGGCGCCGGATTTACCGGAGCTAAGAGCGGAGATCGATTGAATCAAATAAAGGAGCTGTCTACATGAAGTATCTTATACTTCATGAATGAAAGTGCCCACTAGGATTTACTTTCACTTTAAATGTGACAATTATAATTTAACAAAAATTACTATTAGACTGAATTTAAAACACACACAAACTGAAAGCATCTCTCTCTAAAATATTAAACACATCTTGATGTTGTGTAAAAATGATGCTTTGTCCCAAGCTCCATTGGAGTCTAAAAAGCTACTATGTAACCTGCAAAATTTAAAGGGCCATTAAACCCACATTTTCTCTTTAATGATTCAGATACAAAATACAATTTTAAACATTCGAATTTGCTTCTATTATCTAATTTGTTGCAATCTTTAGATATCCTTTGTTAAAGAAATAGCAATGCACATTGGTGAGCCAATCACATGAGGCATCTATGTGCAGCCACCAATCAGAAGCTACTGAGCCTATCTAGATATGCTTTTCAGGAAAGAATATCAAGAGAATGAAGTTAAATAGAAGTAAATTAGAAAGTTGCTAAAAATTGTATACTCAATCATGAAAGAAAGAAAAAAAAGTAGGTTTAATGTCCCTTTAAAGCAGTTTTAAAACCTAGGTTACAGACTTTTGCTTTTTAGATTATCTAGGGAATGTGGAACAAAGCACAATTTTTGCACAAAAAAAAAAAAACACAAAAAAAACAGTGTTGGTTAATGTCCCATTACCACAATCCAAAAGGTTACTATTAAACAGATCAAAAATTCAAGTAAAATTGTGTATTTTTGTATAGAAGTATCAGTTCTTGTCAGTTATATCAGAAATATCTTCCCTGTACTCTGTATAAAACAGTGCCAAACACTGCAAGTTTCAACACTTCAATCCTACAGAACTAAATAGAGTTTAGACATTTTCAGAAATATCTAGCAAACGAGTATAAACTACTCAGGTTAATACGTTTGTGCAACTAGCTGCAGATAAACAGATGAGCTGATGACAAAAACACATACAATATAAGGTATAATAAGCAATTACACAAATCTGCAGATTAGTTTAACAGCTCAATTAATCAAATGAGCTGGTGAAATAAAAACACATACAATATAAGACTTAATAAGCAGTTACACAAATCTGCAGGTTAGTCGAATAAAACCAACAGGCTGGTGATATAAAACCACGTACAATATAAGGCTTAATACGCATTTAGACAAGAAAGGCGCACAAATCCGCAGATTAGTTTAACTGCCGAATACAAGATACAACTTACATTTTTAAAACTAGGAAGTGGAACAGTAACATACAGCAAACAATTTCAAACTTCTCGCTGCAAAAGCGCAAATGGCCGCTGCTGTCCCGACCCGGAATTCACTTATATTGCAGGAGGGTGTGTTTAAGCTCAACTACAAATCCCATCAAACTTTGCAACTGCAAGGCTTTCAGATCATGTGGCATAGAACGAACCAATCAATGGATTATTTTTTTTAAACCACGCTTTACGTATATATAACATTGCATGCAAAGTTAATTTATTTCTGACAAATACATTTTAATAGGACCTAATCAAAGTTTATTTTAATTATATTTAGTTCTATGGTGCTTTGGTTTTTAGAGCTCTTTTGCAATAAATAAATATTATGTGATATGATCACTTCATTTAGACAATAAAGACGCACACAAATCCGCAGATTAGTTTAACTGCCGAATACGAGATACAACTTACATTTTGAAAACAACTAGGATCAGTAACATACAGCAAACAATTTCAAACGTCCCGCTCCAAAGTTGCAAATGGCCGCTGCTGTTATCCCGACCCGGAAGTCACTTATACTTTAAGTAGGTCAAAGTGCAAGTGGGTGGATTTAAGCTCAACTACAAATCCCATCAAACTTTGCAACTGCAAGGCTTTCAGATCATGTGGCATAGAACGAACCAATCAATAGATTTTTTTTTATTTTATTTTTTTTAAACACGCTTTACGTATATATATACCATTTGCATGAAGTGAGTTTATTTCTGACAAATACATTTTAATAGGACCTAATCAAAGTTTATTTTAATTATATTTAGTTCTTCTATGGTGCTTTGGTTTTTAGAGCTCTTTTGCAATAAATATTACACGTGATATGGTCACTTAATCTCTATTTACAATATGACTATTTATATTCTTTTATTTTGTACTGCCCCTTTGCACATGGTAGCGGCTAGATTCTATCCCGAGTCTAAAGGACACTCTGACATCACAGCAGTCACGTGACTGCAGTGATCACATGGATGGTACAGAGAGCTGAGTTAGGAAGCAGAAGTGCGGGAGACTCAAATCAATAGGATATTTTTTGTTTTCCTTCTGCTGCTGTCTGTGTGTTTCGTCAGGAGTTGTTATCTAGGCTTATGCTGGACATGGAAGAAACACTAATGTGAAAAAGGAGTGAGAAGAACATGTGTTGAGTTTCCTGTGGGAGGAGCGTGAAGGTGGAGGTGCACGCTCAAGCTCACCTATATGGACCGGTGTGAGCAACAACAGCTTTTTCTCTCCCAAGTCAAAGAGCCTTATTGCGAGGGTGTATTGGTACAGGCCTCGCCGGAGGCAGAAAGAGGGCTATAGGAAACTCTCTGAGTCCCATAAGGCTGATTGGGAACAGCCAATTCACAAGTTTACAAGTTGCCATTTTTTTCTCTTCCCCTTAAGACTGTGAAAAGTACCCTAAGTGTTACGGGTGGAAGTACCGGACAAGCCCAGGAGGGTCCATCTCACAGTGCTGCCCTGAGAGACGCGATACAGCTAGGGGCTGCGAGACATTCAAGTCAGCCCAAAGAGCAGGGGCGATATAATCCCCTGACAATACAAGCAGGAGCGGGAGCTCAGGAGCAGGAGTCGGAGTGAAGGCGACCACACACCCAACATATACCTTCCTGCACGCTGGAAGCGGCCGGTGGACACTGAGGAACAGCTTCTCGAACACCGCTCTCCCGCCCTCCAGTAAGTCGGCGATTTGCTCTGACGTCAGAGCGCGACGCCAGAAGCTGGCGTGTCCGGAGCGGTCGGCTGGTCTTGCAGGGTGGCTAAGAACGCCTGGAGCTCGATGAGAGAGCACCCCGAGAAATCTGGCCACCAAGGTGCTGACACGACGTGCCGTGAAGTCGAGGGGGGGGTAAGTACATTAATACAAAGGTATCCTACACTGTGGGAGAGTTTATAGCGGAGTCTAAGCCAAAGGGTAAAACTAGTCCCGGCTGAGCAGACACGGACAGGGGTGTGTGGGAAGCCAGTAAGTAATTGAAGATAAACCTTAGCGTGGAGCTGGACTTATTGTTCACTTTGTCGTTATATACTTAATTTGGAGCGGTTACAGCCTCTAGAGAGAGTTACCTTGCACAGCAGGAGAAAGGCAGTGTAGGGCACAATTGGGCCTGGAGCAAAGCTAAGGGTTAAAGCCGTAGGGAGAGATAGGAGAAGAGGGCTGGCTAGGGAGGTTAGTTGCAACAATGTTGCATGCAAGGGAGGGGATCATCAGCTTCCTGGCCCTCTTCTTCCTGGAATCCGGTGCAGACGAGTTCTTTCTGTTATTGTTCAGGGTGATTTTTAATTTCTGTGAACAATGCAGCGATCCAGACGATCCAAACTCCCTCCTCAACGCTTCCACGAGTTGGTGTTTGAGAAACCTGGATCTGGAAAACAGAAAAAACAGATAAGTACACTGGATGACATTGAAGAGCTAGATGACATAATTCCACCAACACAGTACACTACTGAGACTAGGCCTAGTACTAGTATAGCACAGACAAACATTATGAGTCACACAGTTAGCAGGTTAGATATACATGCAGCAGGTGAGGGGGTGGAAGGAGACGATTCAGCCTATGCCTCAGTGGCAATGGCTAGGCCGGATGAGCAATCAGCCTGTCTCCAAGCAACTGGCCCTCAGGCTAGGCCTCAGGCTTCCAGTCCACCTTCGGTAGCTTCACATGTACCGGTTGAGGCCTATGTTGAAACCATAATTACCCCTGTAGCTAGGCCCAGGTTAGATAGGGGCTCAACACGCGGTGCAAGTGCAGACACTGAGGCAGATTTAGCCATTACACGGGGCCCCTCTCTATTAACCCCCGTTTTGCCTACTATGGCAGATGGCCCTGAAATTTTGGCCTCGGCGCCGGCGCAGCATGCCCTCTCAAGAGCTGGGCCCGCTTCTGTGGTGGTTTCGCCTGCGCAACAAGCCCCTGTTCTGCCATTATTAGACCCCCAGCCCGTCTCTACACCGCAGCAAGGCTTACCTGAAGCAGCGGTATCCTCCTTCATGTCCGCGATTCCTCCGTCGGCGGTCTCGGCGGTGTCTTCCATCCTGGCGTCTTTAGTTGCGGCGATGTCCCCGGCGGGTATGCAGGCTCCTCCGTCGGGTCCTCCAGCTTCTCCGGCGGGTCCTCTGCTCCAGCTCCACGCGGCGTCGGTGTCCGGTCCTCCAAACCAGGCCGCGGGTCCTCAGGGTCCAATAGTAAGTGCGCAACCGGAAGTTCCGGTCACGCGCCCATCCACTTCCGGTTCCGGTTTCAGCGTCGGGACTTCGCGGGAACGGTCGCATCCTCTGCAGCTCCAGGAAGGTGAGCATCATGAGAGGATGTCGGCCGGGGGTGGGTTATGGGGCCGAAGGGGTCCTCAAGTTCGGCAGCGGAAGGCGCCATCTCGCATTAATACCAGGTTGCAATTTACTGGCAGCAGGGCTCAGGATTCAATTAGCGGGGTCACGCATAAAGGCCTTAAAAGTAGGAGGGGGGCTTCAACGAGAGCTAACAGGTTGAACCCCTTAGGTAGGGGCATGTTAGCGAGAACCAGGGCGATAGATTCTCAATCAGATTTCAATCCAGGAGGGCTAATAAGTGCGATTGAACCGCAGGGTCAGCACGCCCAGGCTCAGGGACAAGTTAATTTGGCGCGCCAACATAGCGCTCAGGGTCAGCTTATTGCGGCGCAGCAGCATACCGCACAGGGGCAAGTTAATGTCGCAGTTCAGCACAATAGGTTAGATTATCAGCAAATTAGGGCAGATTCTAAGCTAAGTAGTGCGCCATCACCCCACATGAATGTACGCGCTGTGGCGCAGTTAGGGATGTCTGGTGTGAATGCACATGCTGATCCTTTGAGTCTCAATATGAATGCACGCGCTGTGGCGCAGTTGGGGAATTCTAGTGTGAATGCACAAGCTGAACCTATGAGTGTTTCGAATGTGAGGGTACGTAGAATTGCAAATGATGCTTTGAATGTGTTACCAACATCACGGTCGCATGAGTTAAGGGACAATCCTGCTTCATTAGTTCAGTTACAGGGTAGGAACGTGAATGTGGGGCATGAAAGGGCAAATGAAATAGGACAGGCAGGCTTACATGCAAATAATAGGTCAGGCTTGGGTCCTATTAACCCCCCCTTTGCCGGTGTCCGTAGTGCTCGCGACCTGTTTTCTTTTTTACAGAACGCATCTCAAGGGGATCTGAGCATGGAAGCAAACCAGGTTGATAGGCCTTCGGCTTCGGTGGTTACTCCACAGGAGCAGGCGGATGCACAGCAGCGTGAGAGCACGGCTGATTCCTTGCAGCAGGACAACGGGGCGGTTCCTGGTCCTTCCACCTCCGGTATGGAGCATCAGGACGGCGCAATGGCCATTCCTGGTAAGCCCTTTACATTTACACATGACCGACATGACCAGGTTGACTCATCCCTGTCTGAATCTGAATGTGACAGTGACACTTCACTTGGGCTAAGGGGTAAGGGTCAAAAGCGCATGTTTGCCATGGTAAAGAAAATGTGGCAGGTAATGCAGTCAGGCGCAGTTGGCAGCATGGCGCAGGCGCAGCTTGCGATAGGTTCCCCAGAAGCTGTGCAGAGCACCACTATAGTGGGGGACAAGCGTCCACCTATTAACTTAATCCCAGAAAGGAAAGTGGCCTTACACGGCGATTCCTTCCCATCTTATACTCCATCATTGCACGGTCATTTGAAACCAAGGACAATTAGAAAAATACAGCAGGGCAAATATGTGAATATATTTGAATTATCTGCTGAGGCTTGTAGGCAGCGAGAGAAGAGCGCGGACGGTACTGGACCTAAACGGTTTAAGCGTCCTGAAACTTTCGAGGAGTGGCTAATTTGCTTTAGAGTTTTCTCCTCTTGCTACTTGGAGAAATACCCGAGCCAATGCCACGCTATCCTTAAATATACTGATAATATCCATTGGATTCAGAGGAAGTTTGCTGAGGGGGCTTGGAGAGATTATGATGCTGAGTTTAGGCAAAAGATGGCGGGTAATCCTGTGCTCACCTTCGATACAACTGACTCGCATCTTTGGCAACGCCTTGGCCCGCAGGGGTCACCCTCCTCCTCCATATCCTCTAGCAATCAGTCCTTTCGTGCTTCCAAAACGAAGCGCAGAGGTGGTACCTGCTGGGCATTTCAAGATAATAAATGCGACAGAGGTAATTCATGTGCGTTCAGGCACGTATGCCGATACTGTGCTGGATCACACCCCGGGAGCGAGTGTGCCAGAAAGAAGGATTTAGCATCCGGTAGAGCACAGAACAAGCTCTCTCTTGTTCCTAAAGGCCCCAACACCGGTGAAGGTGCACGCCCTTGAGCCATGGCTTAGGGTGTACCCAGATTCGCGCGCAGCGTCTTTGTTATTTCAAGGGTTTAAGGACGGTTTTCGTATACCTGTGACAAAAGCCATTAAGGGTGCCAGAGGCTATCGTAACCTCAAATCAGCTTACCAGCACCCTTCGGTTGTTAGGGTCAAGCTGGATAAGGAGATATCTATGGGCCGGGTAGTGGGTCCTTTTTCCTCGCCACCTTTGCCGAATCTGGTCATTTCACCACTTGGTGTAGTACCCAAGAAGGAATTGGGAAAATTCCGTCTAATACACCACCTATCTCACCCTAGGGGCTATTCCGTCAATGATGCTATTGATCCGGAACTCAGCTCAGTGCGATATCAATCCTTTGATAGCGCCATGGATTTGGTGCGGGGGGTAGGTGTAGGAGCCTTGTTGGCGAAGCTGGATATTGAATCCGCCTTTCGCCTACTGCCCTTGCACCCTTCATCATTTTATTTGATGGGTTGCAAATTCCAAAAAGAATTTTACGTAGATAGGTGCTTGCGCCTTGTTTGAAACCTTTAGTACATTTTTGCACTGGGTTTTGGAGCAACAGGCAGGTAATAACCGCATTGCTCATTATCTGGACGACTTCCTCTTGGTGGGGAGTCCGGGAACTGTCAGCAGCTGATGGACTCCATGAGAATCCTTATGCTGCAATTCGGTGTCCCACTGGCTGAAGACAAGACTGAGGGCCCGGGCACTTGTATTACGTTCCTGGGTATCGAAATTGATACTGTCGACAGGATTTGTAGGCTGCCTGATGGCAAAGTACGGGATATGCTTGAGGCGGTTGAAGCGGCTGTTTCCATGGCGACCATCACGCTTAGGCAGCTACAGTCATTACTTGGCCTTTTGAATTTTGCAGGCAGAGTTATCCCCATGGGGAGAGTTTTCAATCGGAGATTGGAAGCTAAGCTGAAGGGCAAACTCAGGCCTTCTGAAAAAATTTGGATTTCAGAAGGCATGAGAGCTGATCTGAGAGTCTGGAAGACTTTTCTTCTTGAACTTAATATCCAGTTTCAAGCGCGGCACGTCCCGGGGGTTAATAATGTATTGGCAGATGCACTATCCAGGTTTGATTGGGTGACGTTCAGACGTTTGGCCCCTCATGCTGCATTAGAAGGCTTACCTTGTCCTGGTTTCCTTTGGCAGCTTCTCCGTCCTGGATATCCTTGCTCCCTCTAGTGCGGGCGTCCCTTGCACCTAGGACATGGTGCTCCTATGTCAGGCTATGGCGTGAATGGGAAGACTTTTGCCAATGTCAGAATGTGGAGGCGATTGAAGCGTCTCAGGACACAGTATGTGATTGGCTGGTGAGTCTTTGGCGAAAGGGTTCGCGGCAGGGGGCGGTTCATTCTCGGTTGGCCGCCTTGTCATTCTTTTATCGTACGCTTGCTTTGCCGGATCCGGGCACTTCAAAATTTGTGCGTCAAGTTGTCAAAGGTTGGGGCAAGCTCCAACCAAAACAAAAGGACTCTAGGGAGCCTATCACGCATGACCGGCTTGAGCGGCTGGTGGTCGCTTTGCCGGATATCTGCGCATCGCATTATGAGTTTTTGTTATTTAGAGCTGCGTTTTTATTAGCCTATTCGGCTGCGCTTCGTATAAGCGAGCTCGTGGCACCGTCCAAATCATGCACTGACAAAGGCCTTCAGTTCGGCCACGTTAGGGCGGGAGAAGATTCACTGTTAATTTATTTGCCTAGATCTAAGACAGATCAAGAGGGCAAAGGGGCATGGATCCCTATTCCTCAGTCTAACGGTCTCTGCTGCCCGGTGATGGCGGTTAACCAGTTTTTAGAACACAGACCAGAGGAACAGGGTCCTTTGTTAATACATGCGAACCGGACTTCTCTATCTTTGTTCCAGTTCCGTAGGGTGCTAGCGAGGACTGCTGCGCACGCTGGTTTGGATGTGTCAAAAATAGCCCCCCATTCTTTCCGCATAGGGGCAGCTACTAATGCCGCGCTGCATGGTTCTTCCGCTGAAGCCATTTGCCGTTTGGGTAGATGGCGCTCTAATAAGTTTAAAGGTTACATTCGACCGGTTGTTGAATAATATGTTGGTTAGTTGTGTTTTGTTTTCAGTACTAATCTCGTGTGTCTTTACAGGACCCGTCAGCGGCGCTAAAAGGATATGGATCGTGGGGCACTCCTACGTTCATTGGGCCTCCATTCGTAGTTCGGCCCTTCCGGGGGGGCAGAATTTAGGTTTTCCTCTATCCCAAGTGTCAATTAGATGGGTAGGTGAGAGAGGGATGTGTTGGCCAGCGCTTCCATCGCGCATCTCAGAGGCCCTAGTACGCTGGGGTAAACCTCATGTCATAATCCTTCATTTGGGTGGCAATGATATGGGCGCCATTCCTGTCTTGGAGCTTATTAAAATCATGCAAGCAGATATTGCATGGATCAGAGCTCGCATCCCGAACGTGTTGGTCGGTTGGTCCAATATAGTTCCCAGGTTGGAATGGCGTCACATGTCTTCCCACAGCGCCGCTTACAAGGTTAGGAAGAAGATAAACTCTTCAGTTGCTAGAACCGTCACAGGTAATGGGGGATTTGTGGTTAAACACGAATCTCTAACAGCCGACAAGGTCCATTATTATAGGAAGGATAGGGTACATTTGGAGACAGTTGCCCTAGATATTTTTATAAAGGATATCCGTAAAGGCCATAGTAACCCTCCTTTAAGTCCGGTTGGGTTGTGTTTGTCCTTTATCGGTGGCGGCACAGTTATCATCTTAATGCTATCTGGTGGCGGGAGGTAACGGCCCTGTTGCCTTGGAAAGGGGTGAACAGGGGGAGTGATGACCAATCTAAAAGTGTGAGGGGTGGATAGCCTCATGTGCACGTGAGGTGCCCCTCCTTCCCCTTGCGGGTGGGTCACGTGATCTCATTAACCCCTTAGTAGCAATTTTTCTATGAGCAGAGGTTCCGCTCTGCTGCAGTTTCCGTTTGGGCCGTTTACCTTCTGCTGTGCCGGGTTGTCATTATAGTAATTCGTTCAGCCGCCATCTGACCTTGTTGGTTACCATAGTTACTTAGTTTAGTTAATAAATGTTTAACCTGTGACGGTTAAAATTTTACCCATAAAAAGTTGTTGTGTTTTTATTTATTATAGTATAAGTGTTTTTATATTCTGTTCTACAGCTAGCGACCGGTAGGCATTTAATCCCTTAAGGCAGTGTAGGGCACAATTGGGCCTGGAGCAAAGCTAAGGGTTAAAGCCGTAGGGAGAGATAGGAGAAGAGGGCTGGCTAGGGAGGTTAGTTGCAACAATGTTGCATGCAAGGGAGGGGCCCACTACTCACCTTAAAAGTGGGGATCATCAGCTTCCTGGCCCTCTTCTTCCTGGAATCCGGTGCAGACGAGTTCTTTCCCCTCCCTCCCTTCCCTGTTACGAGATGGCTTCCAAATTTAATTTATGTTCTAGGCGCTAAGTATGCCTTCTCAGGCTAATTTAGTAGCCACATTATTGATTGAGCATTTTCAAATTTTACATTTTGTCCCCTAGTTGGGCGACGGGTATGCCTATTCAGGCTAACTTTGTCAACCTATTTAGTTATTGGTCTACCATATCTGGCATACCTGGCTTCTGGCGGCTGAGTAGCGGATCCCTTTGTAGGGGGTAGTCCTTATTTCCATGCCCGTGCGGCGGGAGGTAACGGCCCTGTTGCCTTGGAAAGGGGTGAACAGGGGGAGTGATGACCAATCTAAAAGTGTGAGGGGTGGATAGCCTCATGTGCACGTGAGGTGCCCCTCCTTCCCCTTGCGGGTGGGTCACGTGATCTCATTAACCCCTTAGTAGCAATTTTTCTATGAGCAGAGGTTCCGCTCTGCTGCAGTTTCCGTTTGGGCCGTTTACCTTCTGCTGTGCCGGGTTGTCATTATAGTAATTCGTTCAGCCGCCATCTGACCTTGTTGGTTACCATAGTTACTTAGTTAATAAATGTTTAACCTGTGACGGTTAAAATTTTACCCATAAAAAGTTGTTGTGTTTTTATTTATTATAGTATAAGTGTTTTTATATTCTGTTCTACGGCTAGCGACCGGTAGGCATTTAATCCCTTAAGACCGTTCCTTTTGTTTTTTGCTCCTATTTTTCTGTATAAGACTGTATTATATCTCAAGGGGGTAACCTGGAAACTGGAAAAGACTGCCGTTAATAATTGTGTCCGAGAACACGTGGACTCTGAGTTCTTTAACTACAGAGGACAGAATATTACCAAATTCACTGGTGACATCCTCTACTAGCTGGTATCTGCCAGAGAAACTTGATATATTTAATGGTGTGGGCTCTTGCTTTCAAGAGTCCGTATAGCTTTCTCTCAAAAAGATAAATACCAGGATGCTAGAGATAGCAGGCTGTACAAAGTAAACTAAAGGTGACAAATACTTTACTAGGTCAGTCTGGCTACTGTGGCTGATCTTTATCCCATAACGTGTGCATGAAGCAATAATAAAGCAGGGCGCACTTTATAAATACCCAGAGTCTACACAGGCCAGTTAGAAGTTAGTACGGCAGAAGAAAGATAGTGGCTATGATGCTTGGTGTGTGGCAGACTGAGGCTGAGGCCAGAGGCCCTTACTTT
The DNA here is from genome assembly GCF_027579735.1 of Bombina bombina. Taxonomy (NCBI): domain Eukaryota; kingdom Metazoa; phylum Chordata; class Amphibia; order Anura; family Bombinatoridae; genus Bombina; species Bombina bombina. The sequence continues at coordinate 803,734,164 of NC_069499.1, read as the reverse complement.
GATTATTGAGGAAGGTTAAGCGACTAATCAGGCCTTTAAATTGTGTGTGTTAGAGCCATATCGATCTGGTACCAATATATAATGAGTAAAGAAGGAGAACTGCACATTAATCAATGTAAACAGAGATATGTACCTTTCTTTCCCTAACTCCTAGATAAGGATATATTGGATAGTATTGATAGAGCAAGTGAAGCGACAGGTAGAATTAATTTGAGAGAATCACAAGCTAAGGTAATAAATAATTTTTACCTAACCCCAGCCAGAATTGCTAAGTGGTCCCAATCACAGTTTATGTGCCCTAAATGCCATAAAGTAAATGCGGATTTGTTGCACTATTTCTGGACTTGCCCGAAAATTTCGCAAATTTGGAGTAAAATCCAATACTGGATTAATAGAAAAGTTAGAGACAAGCTAGAATTAGAGGCAGAACATATATTCTTTTTGTATCCATCACAAAATGTAGGAGACAGACTTCTCATAAACTTAGTAATCTTGATTGCAAGGAATCAGCTATGTAAAGAGTGGAAGCACAGAGACGCTCCCTCAATTACTGAATTCACAAACGCCATGAGAAGCCAGATTTTGATAGAGATAATAGGTTTAGATAAAGGAGCAGCTAAACAGGTCTTTTTATTCTTTAAGAAATGGAAAAAGTATATTCAGGGAGAACCTATAACAGTCCAACAGTATATTCTCTCGCCATTCCAAGACTCTATACCCTTCCTAGAATTAATCTTAGACGGATCATTACCGTCAAGCTGGGCACACAGTCGCTAAGGCGGGGTCAGCATACATGTAAAAGCAAGATGGAATTCACCGGCAGTTTTCAAGTGAGGGTATCTCCTCTGTGTTTTTTTTTTGTGTTTTTTTCTCTCTCTCTTCCTTTTTCTTTTTTCTTTCTTTTCTTTCTCTCTTTCCTCCTTTCCCCCCCCCCCCCTTTCCCTGAGTTGTAATAATATTTTATTTTTAACATTTTTGTGAGAAATCTTGAGTATAGCTCAGAGTAGATAGGGAAGGATCTGCACAGTATTAGTTTAAGGTCACGACTGGTTCAAGTATCAGACAAGGTAGATGAACTCAAGATTCAGGTCAAGGGACAGATCAAAATAGGTCAAGGATTAGAGACTGTATATAACTGTTCCGGCATAATAAAGAAGTGATCAGACAATTAAGATAGGAGGGAACAGATAAGTCATCCCGATAAAAAGGAATTCTAATATTTTATCTGACACAGAAAGTTCAAGCTGTTGAGAAATGTATCTTTTCAGTTAGGTTTGACTGGTTAAGTTTTTGATGTGTCAAATTTTATACGGTTAGTGTGTATTGTATTTCTGAATTCTTGTTCATAATGTCTCCTTTAAGAAAAACATATGTTTAAAAAAAAACAAAAAAAAAAAACTAAAACCTGAGGTTTAGAAAACGGGACCCACATGTGGTCTCCTACA
>NC_069499.1:803552719-803725219 GCF_027579735.1 Bombina bombina | reverse complement strand
ATTTCAGTTCTTTTGACAGACTAACATTTTAGCCAGTCTGTGTTGACTCATAAATAACTCCACAGGACTGAGCACAATGTTATTTCCATGGCATACCTGAACTAGCACTGTCTAGCTGTGGAAAAACTCAAAATGCAGGAGGCGTCAAGTAGACTGCCCCTTTTTATTATTTTTGATTAATTTAAATATATTGCATTTTATGTTATTGTCAATTGCATTAAATGGACATTTCAGACAAAATTGGAATCCGCATGGATGCATTTAAGTTTTAAATAGCAGCATTTCCGTAATATAGATGTATTAGCAAAAATGCTTCTTCTAAAAGTTATAGCTGTTTCAAAAGTGTATTTAAGTATGCACCGTGCACCAGCATTTTATACACAACACATGCTCAGAGAGCCTAAGGTGCTTGTACCATATGGTAATGACCCAATATGTTAATTGCTGACATAATACAAGCCCTACTGATGCTCTGTACAGCTGCAGTATTTAAAATACTGTTGAACTGAGAATATCTAGCTATGCCTCACATGCACGTGCAGAGAAAAATGTTAACACTAAAACAGTGATACCGTTTACTAGAAGCATTTTTGCCAAAACATGTATATTGCAAATATGTTTCTATTCAAGGATGTAATTCATCTGAGTGCATTTCAATTTTGACTGGAATGTCCCTGTAATACGTGTTTTCATACTTTGTTTCCATATTATGCATTTTGAGGATATTTAGTTTTGTCCTGAACAATCACAATCCCCCTTAGATCCATAACACATTAAGGAGAATATCAACTATAAACAAAGATGTAGAAATTCTTCTAAATGTTTATTCTGTACAAAATAAATATTTCTCTGTTCCTACAAAACTGTCATCGGCATCATTATAAACTCACTATACACAAGCACTACTATAGACGCACTATACACAAGCATACTATGGCCTCTCTATACACAAGCACTACTATAGACGCACTATACACAAGCATACTATGGATTCTCTATACACAAGCACTACTATAGACGCACTATACACAAGCATACTATAGACTCTATACACAAGCACTACTATAGACGCACTATACACAAGCATACTATGGATTCTCTATACACAAGCACTACTATAGACGCACTATACACAAGCACTACTATAGACGCACTATACACAAGCACTACTGTAGACGCACTATACACAATCATTCTATAGACTATACACAAGCACTACTATAGACGCACTATACACAAGCATACTATGGACTCTATACACAAGCACTACTATAGACGCACTATACACAAGCATACTATAGACTATACACAAGCATACTATGGACTCTATACACAAGCACTACTATAGACGCACTATACACAAGCACTACTATAGACTCACTATACACAAGCATACTATAGACTATACACAAGCACTACTATAGACGCACTATACACAAGCATACTATGGACTCTATACACAAGCACTACTATAGACGCACTATACACAAGCATACTATGGACTCTCTATACACAAGCATTACTATAGACTCACTGTACACAAGCATACTATAGACGCACTATACACAAGCATTCTATAGACTCTATACACAAGCACTACTATAAACGCACTATACACAAGCATACTATGGACTCTATACCCAAGCACTACTATAGACGCACTATACACAAGCATACTATAGACTATACACAAGCATACTATGGACTCTATACACGAGCACTACTATAGACGCACTTTACACAAGCACTACTATAGACGCACTATACACGAGCACTACTGTAGACGCACTATACACAAGCATACTATGGACTCTATACACAAGCACTACTATAGACGCACTATACACAAGCATACTATAGACTCTATACACAAGCACTACTATAGACGCACTATACACAAGCATACTATGGACTCTATACACAAGCATTACTATAGATTCACTGTACACAAGCATACTATAGATGCACTGTACACAAGCATACTATAGACACACTGTACACAAGCATACTTTGGACTCTACACAAGCACTACTATAGACGCACTATACACAAGCATACTATAGACTCTATACACAAGCACTACTATAGACGCACTATACACAAGCATACTATAGACTCTATACACAAGCACTACTATAGACGCACTATACACAAGCACTACTATAGATGCACTATACACAAGCACTACTATAGATGCACTATACTCAAGCATACTATAGATTCTATACACAAGCACTACTATAGACGCACTATACACAAGCATACTATGGACTCTATACACAAGCACTACTATAGACGCACTATACACAAGCATACTATAGACTCTATACACAAGCACTAATATAGACGCACTATACACAAGCATACTTTAGACTCTATACACAAGCACTACTATAGACTAACTATACACAAGCACTACTATAGACGCACTATACACAAGCATACTATAGACTATACACAAGCATACTATGGACTCTATACACAAGCACTACTATAGACACACTATACACAAGCCTACTATGGACTCTATACACAAGCACTACTATAGACGCACTATACACAAGCATACTATAGTCTATACACAAGCACTACTATAGACCTCATAATACCTCATAATACAGTATGGTTGATAAAATAATTTAGACCAGTCCCACATACACAGTACTTACAAACACCCCACACACTTTCAGATCATTTTAGACCCCTCATATTATATTATGAAGAATCAGGGATGCCACAGTACTTATAGGGACAGTTAATTTGTTCCAAATGATCCATTTTACCTGATGGAATATATTACATTTTTTACAAATAGCTCTTTTACCTTTATATCAGCAATTGAAATAGGTGAATTTGCCTCTGGTATCCCAACCTATACTGAACATTTCTATAATTAAAGGGACAGTCTACCATAGAATTGTTATTGTTTTAAAAGATAGATAATCCCTTTATAACCCATTCCCCAGTTTTGCATAACAAGCACAGTTATATTAATATACTTTTTACCTTTCTGATTACCTTGTATCTAGGAACCTTCTTCCAGCCCCCTGATCACATGACTGTGACTGTTTATTATCTATTGTCTTGCAGTTAGCATTGTTTTGTGCTAAATCTTAAATAACCCCCTGTGCCTGAACACAGTGTTATCTATATGGCCCATGTGTACTTTCTGTCTCTTTGTGTCAAAAAGAGATTTAAAGGGACAGTCTAGTATAAATTAAACTTTCATTATTCAGATAGGACTTTTAATTTTAATCAACTTTCCAATTTACTTTTATCATCAAATTTGCTTTTTTCTCTTGGTGTTCTTAGTTTAAACTAAACATAGGTAGGCTCCTATGCTAATTTCTAAGCCTTTGAGGGCTGCCTCTTATCACATGCTTTTTAAATCTCTTTTCAACACAAAGAGACAGAAAGTTCACGTGGGCCATATAGATAACACTGTGTTCAGGCACAGGGGGTTATTTAAGATTTAGCACAAAACAATGCTAAATTTAAGACAATAGATAATAAAAAGTCACAGTCATGTGATCAGGGGGCTGGAAGAAGGTTCCTAGATACAAGGTAATCACAGAGGTAAAAAGTATATTAATATAACTGTGTTGGTTATGCAAAACTGGTGAATGGGTAATAAACTGATTATCTATCTTTTAAAACAATAACAATTCTATGGTAGACTCCCTTTAAAAAGCATGTGATAAGAGGCAGCACTCAAAGGCTTAGAAATTAGCATATGAGCCTACCTATGTTTAGTTTAAACTAAGAATACCAAGAGAAAAAAGCAAATTTGATGATAAAAGTAAATTGGAAAGTTGATTAAAATTAAAAGACCTATCTGAATAATGAAAGTTTAATTTATACTAGACTGTCCCTTTAAGTATATGCTATGACAAAAGCTGTGTCAACATAGCAAGCAGAAGAGATTACACTCCCAGTGGGAGGTAGGTGAGATGTTAGGCAAGATAAGTAATAGAATGTTAATTTCCAATTGTTCTCTCCAAGGACCTGATATATTCAAAATCTCCCCGGCATGGAGAGAAATCATGCAAAATCTTTAGGATTGTTTTTAAACCTTATATTGTAATCTAAGTGTCTCTCGTTCACATCAAAAACCCTGCATAGTGAAATAAACATTCTTTGTGTTTCTAACATTTTTTTGGGGGGACTCTCCATACTGACGAGTTGTCTTAGATAATCTTGACATAGTGGAGAGCTTTCGTATATCAGGCCTTAAGTATTAGAATTTGGTATACAGACAGAGATAAGTCTCACCACTCGCAGAGGCTTCTCCTTTGTTAAGATAATTCCACCCGGAAAGTCCTATGAGAGTCAGCGTGAAAAACCACGTCAGAACCAGCAAAGTTTAGATAATCAGCCTCTGAGTTACAAGGCAGGTATGTGAAGAAGTGTTGCTGCATGTGTGCAAATACATTGGCACTGGAATATAGTAAAAAATAGAGTTTTCATCATGGCAGCACCCATGATTAGAGCGAGACTGGGAATAACCTCAATACTATGATTATGAAATGTATTTAGTGTTTACTGTCCCTTTAAAGAGTCCTCTAAGGGAACTGAAATCTGTATCTAGGTTAAGAAAGTCATGGAGAAAACTTCAATCTCTACTACTTAACATGGTTCAATCTCCTGAGTTGTAGTATTAACGAGGGAGGGAGATTCTCATCCTGGATATGTTATAGGTGAACGGGAAGTGGGCGATTTAATATGCCTATTTTAGAAAGAGGTTACATGGTTGATAGAGATACAGAGATTTATTAATATTTGTCTCATCGACATGTTCATATACTTTGTGGTTCCCTCTTGTCAATTTTTTTTTTATATTTGCCCTTTTTTGTATATCTTTTAATGATTTGAAATGTTGATAATGAAAACCAATAAAAATGATTTCAATTAAAGAGTCCTCTAAACCCAATAAATTCTGGAAAAATATAGACCACAATTTTAATCAATACTATGGAAAAACAGTTATTGTTTTTTATTTAAATGCTGTCTCCCTATCTTTTAATTAATTCGTTCCCTCTTCCCTTTTCATAGCAAAGAAGAGAAGGGAACTTAGATTGATTTAATCATTTTATCTCTCTCTTCTCTAAGAAAAAGTAATCAGTTGCAGGGGTTGTTTAGCACACAAGTCAACGCTTGGGGGCAGTCTCCACTGGGACTTAACATATGATGCAAACTTTAAACCTGATTAGATAGAAAGCCTGCTATTTGTGCTCTCTTGACATATCTATATTTTAGAGTATAAAACTAAGAAAAGTTCTTGTATACATGATGCCCCAACTTTTACCCAGGAAGATTATTGTACTCTGGGCAGTGGGCACCCTTAATCATCACCCAGACTAACCCTACACCACATAATATTATTATTAACAACCCCACATTATCTTGACAGTTATTTATTATAGTTTCCTTGTTACAGAAGCATTAGTTATTTTGTTGTGAAGAAACTTATTTCCCAGCAGCAATGCCTGAACCAGCCAAGCCAGCGCCTAAGAAGGGCTCCAAGAAAACTGTAACAAGTATCATTTCATAAAGGGTTAACTCTGTTCAGTTTTGAGAAAACTATTTTCTGAGGCAGGTTTCCTAGCATATTGTGTACTGTAATTAAGTTTGTGATAAGCATTCACTGCTAGGTGATAAGAAGGACTCAATTGTTTTCTTGTGTGTACTTGTTATCTGCGGTGGCCTGTCCAAGGGCTTTGTCTAAATGTGTGATGGGGGATTTTATGCTTCCCCCCCTGGGAGTGCCCTGTGTGCATGTAACCTAAATAAAAAGCAGGCTGGGCATCCCAGTCCTCAGTTCTTGGTTGTCCCTCAATCGCAGCGTTGACTCGTTTTTGTGGGCAGAAGGGTATCCTAGCTGTACTACAGCTAAGGGGGATTATTCTACATTTGCGAGACTCATATAGAATACTATGGAAAGCAGTTTCTCCCCTCTTCAGCAATAGGAATCCAGGCTACTAAGCGGTCCATCTCTCAGCGAGACTAAGGGTAACCGTAACATTTGGCGGCAGCGGTGGGATTTTTCCTGGATTTCCTAGGAGAGGTACAGAACGGATGGAGAGCGCTTACGAAAAATTGAAGCGTACAACCCTAAAGGATTTACTTGAAAGCAGAGGGGGGTACGCCAGCAACCGGCCGAGGAGAGAGCTGATCGCAGAATTGACCGAACTGGATCAGAGCTTCACAATGGCGGAAACACCGACCACGATTAGTGACGAAAAAACCAGGATTGTTCGGGAGAGGCTCTCACTGTACGGGCCGAACCCCTCCATGGAATTGGTACAGCAGTTGATGGCGGAAGCGGACAAGGATATACGAGAGACTCGAGCCCACGAACTCAACCTAGCGAACGCACACCGCAATGCTGAAGCCCCGCAGGTAATCATCCCTGTCGAAAATGCTGGGAGGCCCAAGATACCCTATGCGGCATTTCGACCCTTCCTAGAGAGCGAGACAGGGATTGATGAATATTTGGCGGACTTCGAAAGGCAATGTGCCCTGCACCAGATTCCCAACAGGGAGTGGCCCACGATATTGTCTGGGAAACTATCCGGGCGAGCCCTGGAAGCCTTTCGTACTCTGGGTGCTGAGGAAGTGACACAGTATGAGCTAGTTAAGGAGACACTGTTGCGACGGTACGCAGTAACTCCGGACGCGTATCGCCGACAGTTTCGGGGCACGAAAAAGAAGCCTAACGATACCCATATGGAATGGGCGCACCGAATGCGGAGAGCGGCAAATCACTGGATGAGCGGAAGTAAAGCGGTGACTGGTGAGGAAATTTTACAATTGTTTCTCTTAGAACATTTTTATAATGGCATGGAACAGCAAGGGAAGGAATGGCTGCGAGACAGGCGACCTTCTACCTTAGAAGAAGCAGCCAAATTGGCCGATGAACATTATGACTCCCGTCTTCACAAACCCAGAGAGGTTTACCGTGCACCCCCTCGTGCTGAATTCCGAGCCCCGGTGCCCGCAGGGCCCGCCCGACACTCAGGACCACCCAATAACAGCTCTGAGCGTCCCAGACCGACTTGCCACCGATGCAAGCAACCAGGGCATTTCATGGCTAGCTGCCCCCTTAATACGCACCAGACACCCAGGAATTACAATTACCCCTCTGGGGCATATCGTCCGGCCCGGACCCTCTGTGTTAACCAAGAGGCCCCTATGGAGGAATATTTGGGGCCGCTTCACGAGGCGGACCCTGTATATGCTGCCTCAGATAACCGCCAGCACCATCGGCAGAAGGTATGGCTCGAGGGGCGATCTACCGAGGGATTGAGAGACACAGGGGCTACTATCACGCTGGTACAGAGTCATTTGGTGCCGGAGCACAAGCGATCTGGACAGACTGTGGCCGTTAGAGTGGCGGGGGGGGATGTGTACAAAATTCCAACAGCTAAAGTGCATCTTGATTGGGGAGCGGGAAAGGGGGCTGTGAACGTGGGCATAATGGATAATTTACCTGCCGAAGTACTACTGGGCAATGATTTGGGCCCCATGACTTCTGCCTATGCTCCAGTATGCAACAACGAGGCGGACCCAGTGACTACACGGGCCCAAGCCCGGACGGAGCGAGAACTCTCACCAGTGCGGGAGACACAGGTAAGACCTACCCCGACATTGCCTGACATGTTAGGCCCCATACCCTGGGACACCCCAGATGCTTTCGAGACAGAGTCTAAGACTGACCCGACCTTACAAAAGTACCGGGAACGAGCAGAGACCGGAGGGGGCGGGGCAGATAATGAAACATTCTTATGGGAAAAAGGGAAACTATACCGCTGGACAGAGAAAAGGGGACAGCGTAGGCGACAGCTGGTAGTGCCCCACAAATACCGTCAAGAAATCCTCAAGATAGGCCATGACATCCCCTTAGCAGGCCACCTAGCTGTAACCCGTACCCTACACCGCATTACTCACACGTTCTTTTGGCCAGGGGTACACGCCGACGTTAGAACTTACTGTAACACCTGCGATGTGTGTCAACGAGTAGGAAGGCGAGGCGATCACCCTAAAGCCCATCTAGTAAATATGCCCATTGTAGAGGAACCCTTCAGCCGGGTTGCTATTGACCTAGTGGGACCACTGGCTACCCCTAGTCCCTCCGGTAAGCGCTACATTCTTACCGTAGTGGACTACGCTACCAGGTACCCAGAGGCTGTCGCCCTATCCAACATACAAGCGGATACGGTAGCGAATGCACTAGTACAGGTGTTCTCCCGGGTAGGATTTCCAAAAGAAATCCTATCCGACCGAGGCACCCAATTTACGGCTGAATTGACCCAACAACTCTGGCAGGTTTGCAAAATTAAGTCCCTCCTGAGCTCCCCATACCACCCCCAGACGAACGGGCTGTGTGAGAGGTTCAATGGGACCCTCAAGCAAATGCTCAAGACGTTCACTCAGGAATACCGAGACTGGGAACGCTTCCTGCCGCACCTCCTTTTTGCTTATCGGGAGGTGCCCCAGGAAACGACAGGGTTCTCTCCCTTCGAGTTGCTCTACGGAAGAAAGGTACGGGGACCCCTAAACCTGATCCGGGAGCACTGGGAGGGAGAGATGGAGACTGACGGTGTCCCCATTGTGCCATACGTGCTGGAACTCAGGGACCGAATGGAGCAATTAGCCAAATCCGTGCGGGCTAATCTCCAGTCGGCCCAGAGAAGACAGAAAGTATGGTACGATCGGGGGGCCCGAAAGAGAATCTTTACCATAGGACAAAAGGTGTTAGTACTTAAGCCGGTGAAGACAGACAAATTGCAGGCGTCCTGGCAGGGCCCCTACCAGATCGTAGAGAAAAGGGGAGACACCACTTATGTGATAGCTAGCTGCCACGACAACAATCTTAGAAAGACATTCCATGTAAACATGCTCAAGGAATATTTTGAGCGACCAGAGAACGTGACGGCCATATGTTGTTCCCCTCAGGAAGGCCCCGACAGTCTACCCATTCCAGACCTATTAGAAAAGAGTCTCCCCACAGGTATAGTGGCTCAGGTTCAGATAGGAGACCGACTTAGCCCCACTGAAAGGGAGCAGCTCAACCAACTCCTACAGTCCAAACACCTCACCTTCTCCCCGAAGCCAGGGTACACTACTTTAACCACCCACCAGGTAGATACTCCGGGACAAGCTCCCTTGCGCCAGGCTCCGTACCGAATCCCCGAAGCAGTTAGGATAGGAATGAAGAAGGAGATCGATGAGATGCTCCAACTCGGGGTAATTGAGCCCTCCGATAGTCCCTGGGCCTCCCCAGTTGTCTTGGTGCCCAAGAAAGATGGGACCACCCGGTTCTGCGTAGACTATCGGAGGCTCAATGAAAAGACCGTGACGGACGCTTACCCTATGCCCAGGGTAGACGAGCTACTCGATCGTATAGCCAGGGGAAATTACCTGACCACTATTGACCTCTGCAAAGGTTACTGGCAGATTCCCCTGGCCCCGGAGGCTATCCCCAAGTCGGCATTCGTCACCCCATTCGGCTTATATCAGTTTAGGGTAATGCCGTTTGGGATGAAGAATGCCCCAGCTACATTCCAGCGCTTGGTGGATAGGCTCCTGGATGGCTTCCAGAGTTTTGCTTGCGCCTACCTGGACGACATAGCGATCCACAGTGAGTCATGGGAGGACCACTTAGCTCACATAGGAATGGTTCTGGATCAGATCCGGGCTGCTGGCCTGACTCTGAAGCCAGAAAAATGCCACTTTGGGATGGCCGAGGTACAGTACCTGGGTCACCGGGTGGGGTGTGGAAAGCAGCGACCAGAGCCGGCCAAGATAGAAGCTGTCGCCAATTGGCCCACCCCCATCACTAAGACTCAGGTCCTAGCCTTCCTGGGCACGGCAGGGTACTATAGACGGTTCGTACCAGACTACAGCACACTTGCCAAACCCCTGACTGACTTGACCAAGAAGAACTTACCTCGACAGGTCCTGTGGTCTCCCCACTGTGAAACGGCTTTCCAGGCTCTCAAAAATGCTCTAATTAACGCTCCTGTCTTGGCGGCTCCAGCCCTTAACAAACGTTTTATCGTCCACACAGATGCTTCCATGTTCGGGCTGGGAGCCGTCCTCAGCCAAGTAGGCGAAGATGGAGGGGAGCATCCAGTTGCCTACATCAGCCGGAAGCTCCTGCCCCGCGAAGTCAGCTATGCAGCGGTCGAAAAGGAGTGTTTGGCTTTGGTGTGGGCATTAAAGAAATTGACTCCCTATTTATATGGGCAGGAGTTCACTCTGGTCACCGACCATAACCCGTTGGTGTGGCTGAACCGGGTCTCTGGAGATAATGGCAGGCTATTACGTTGGAGTTTATCGTTGCAACCCTTCAATTTCACCATTACTTACAGACCTGGGAAACAGAATGGCAACGCCGACGGGTTGTCCAGACAAACCGACCTCAGCCCCGCATAACCAGCGGTCTGGACAGCCTTAGTCTGCCCCGAAAAGGGGTCAGACCGTGTCTGCCAGAGTGTTCCACAGAAAGGGAGCACTGTTACAGAAGCATTAGTTATTTTGTTGTGAAGAAACTTATTTCCCAGCAGCAATGCCTGAACCAGCCAAGCCAGCGCCTAAGAAGGGCTCCAAGAAAACTGTAACAAGTATCATTTCATAAAGGGTTAACTCTGTTCAGTTTTGAGAAAACTATTTTCTGAGGCAGGTTTCCTAGCATATTGTGTACTGTAATTAAGTTTGTGATAAGCATTCACTGCTAGGTGATAAGAAGGACTCAATTGTTTTCTTGTGTGTACTTGTTATCTGCGGTGGCCTGTCCAAGGGCTTTGTCTAAATGTGTGATGGGGGATTTTATGCTTCCCCCCCTGGGAGTGCCCTGTGTGCATGTAACCTAAATAAAAAGCAGGCTGGGCATCCCAGTCCTCAGTTCTTGGTTGTCCCTCAATCGCAGCGTTGACTCGTTTTTGTGGGCAGAAGGGTATCCTAGCTGTACTACAGCTAAGGGGGATTATTCTACATTTGCGAGACTCATATAGAATACTATGGAAAGCAGTTTCTCCCCTCTTCAGCAATAGGAATCCAGGCTACTAAGCGGTCCATCTCTCAGCGAGACTAAGGGTAACCGTAACATTCCTCTTTCTATAAATGGAGCCTTTCTATTGTAGTAGCAGTGAAATCATGAACATAGAAAACACTGTGTACAATCAGACTTGTATGGGTATTCTTCATTAATAAGACTGATAAAAAGAAACACAAGATATTAGATGTAGACTGTGCTTACAAAATACACATTTTCTTTTTCCCCTCAGCCATATGTTTTAGTAACTGGGAATCCTCAGTAGAGTATTACTGGTCATGGCTGAGTTTCCCCTCATCTAATCTGACTGACGGCTAGATTATGAGTTGTGCATTTATCGCTGCTTTTTCACTACCGCTGGTATTACAGGTGTTGTAGGTATAACTGTACCGCACACCTTTTTGGCCGTAATTCAAAGTAACTACCGCACCTTTCAAAAAGTCCTTTTTCAATGGGACTTCCATAGCGCCGGTATTACGAGTTTGCCTGTCCGGCCAAAAAGTGAGCGGTACAGCCTATAACTACAAGATCTGTACCGCCACCTGAAAGTCAGTAGTTATGGGTGTTACGTTACAGAGCTGTACCATAAAACTCATAACTAAAGTGTTAAAAAGTACACTAACACCCATAAACTACCTATTAACCCCTAAACCGAGGCCCTCCCGCATCGCAAATACTAAAATAAAATGATTAACCCCTAATCTGCCGCTCCGGACATAGCTGTCACAATAATAAACATATTAACCCCTAAACCGCGGCACTCCAGCGTAGCAAACCCTAGTTAAATATTAACCCCTAATCTACTGCCCCCAATTTTGTCACCACCTACATACACTTATTAACCCCTAATCTGCTGTCCCTAACATCGCCACAACCTACATTACTGTTTTTAACCCCTAATCTGCTGCCCCGAATGTTGCCGCCACTATACTAAAGTTATTAACCCCTAAATCTAAGTCTAACTCTAACACCCACTAACTTTAACCTAGGCGTGAAGCAAAACATGATGGATAAAAAAGGTATAGTTAAGGATAGGTGAATGTGTTTATATTCAAATTCAAATGTTAGAACGAATGTTATTGTAGAAATTCGATTTACATAATAGAATGTTGATAATGATTTTTATTCTTAAAAATTCTATTTTTGAATGTTATTTACAGTTTTTGAATGCCAAATTCAAATTCGAATGTCACATTCGAATGTCATATTCGAATTCGAATATTACATTTATAAAACACAATTCTAGACTAGGAATTCTATTTCAAATTCGAATGTCACATTTGAATCGAATATCACATTCAAATTCAAATATTACATTAAAAAAACAACACAGAATTAGACTAGAAATACTATTTCAAATTCGAATGTGACATTCAAATTTGAATGTAGCATTCGAATTCGAATGTTACAATTATTAAACACAGTTGTAGACTAGAAATACGATTTCGAATTTGAATGTCACATTCGAATTCAAATATTACATTTTGAAATTGAATGAATACATAGCTAAACATTCTATTATTCAAACTAATATTTTTGAATTTTATTGAAAAATTCGAAAACGAAAATTTGAAAATAGAATGTTAGAATGTTATATAAACATTTGAAATTCGATTTGTATCAAAAATCATTTTAAATTTTGAATTTTTAGAAACATTCGCCCATCCCTAGGTATAGATATTATGTTTTCTCCCTGTCTGTTACCTTTATATGTATTAAAATGCCTAAGACTATGCCCTGTCTTGTTTACGTACTATATAAACTGAGAGAATTCTCACTATGCCTGACTCACAGCATGCACCTAAACATTACAAAGCTTCAATTTGTATAAAGTACTCCAATTATATCAGTAATTAGGAAATAGAGCATTTGTGACATCTATTTTTAGATGGAAAAAAATGAGTAATGTCAAAGAGTCATAAAATGTGAAACATGATTTAGTTGACATTTTAGTTGGGATGATATAATCTATAGTTTAATGTGAACGTATTGTAATGTATTTAAAAAATGTACACAGGTATGGCATCATTGCAAAAATATTATCATGTAAATAAATTAAATGTAATTAGTGATTTAAGGAGATTTTAAATGTGTACTATAAATCTGGCAAAGAACTTTGTTTTAAACAGAATTGAATATGAAACCCAAAAATGTTCTTTTGTGATTCAGACAGAGCATACTATTTAAAAAAAAGTTTCCAATTTACTTCTATTATCAAAGTTGCTTCATTCTCTTGCTATTCATTGTTGAAGAGATACCTAGGTAGGTGTCTAGAGCACTACATGGGATTAAAAAAAGTATTACCATCTAGAGCTCTTTATAATGAATAGCATTATTTCAAAACTACTGCCGTATAGCGCTTCATACACGTGCACGCTCCTGAGCTTACCTTCTTGCTTTTCGACAAAAGATACCAAGAGAATGAAGAAAATGTGATAATAGAAATAAATTAGAAAGTTGTTTAAAATTCTCTCTGTCTCTCTCCCAGATATATATAGAATATGTATTTATGAATAAATAGAACATATGTGAAAACATTGGTATTTGTCATGTCAGGTTAACGAAATTGAGAAGATGCCGTTGGGTTTACACGTGAGTAGAGTGTTATTTATTTTCCCACTTTTTTGCTCCATTGAGAGGGGGGGAGAGAGAGCAAAATAGAGGGAAGAGAGAGAAAAGAGAGGTGGAGAGAAAGAAAAAGAGAGGGGGGAGAGAGAGCAATAGAGAGGGGAGAGAGAGAAAAAGAGAGGGGGAGAGAGAGAAAAAGAGAGAGGGGGAGAGAGAGCAAAAGAGAGGGGGAGAGAGAGCAAAATAGAGGGATGGAGAGAGAGTGCAAAAGAGAGGGGAGAGAGGGGGAGAGAGAGAGAGCAAAAGAGAGGGGGGAGAGACAGAGCAAAAGAGAGGGATGGAGAGAGAGAGCAAAAAAAAGGAGAGAGAGAGACAGAGCAAAAGAGAGGGGGAGAGAGAAAGCGCAAAAGAGAGGGGGGAGAGAGAGAGTGCAAAAGAGAGGGGGGAGAGAGAGCGCAAAAGAGAGGGGGGAGAGAGAGAGTGCAAAAGAGAGGGGGAGAGAGAGAGCGCAAAAGAGAAAGGAGAGAGAGAGAGCGCAAAAGAGAGGGGGAAGAGAGAGAGCGCAAAAGAGAGGGGGAGAGAGCACAAAAGAGAGGGGGAGAGAGAGAGCGCAAAAGAGAGGGGGAGAGAGCTCAATAGAGAGGGGGAGAGAGTGCAAAAGAGAGGGGGAGCGAGAGCATGCAAAAAAGAGATGGAGAGAGAGCGTGCAAAAGAGGGGGGAGAGAGAGCGCGCAAAAGAGGGGGAGAGAGAGCACGCAAAAGAGGGGGGAGAGAGAGCGCAAAAGAGAGAGAGAGCACAAAAGAGAGGGGAGAGAGAGAGCGTAAAAGAGAGGGGGAGAGAGCGCAAAAGAAATGGGGAGAGAGTGCAAAAGAGAGGGGGGAGAGAAAGCAAAAGAGGGGGGAGAGCAAAATAGAGTGAAGAGAGAGAAAAGAGAGGTGGAGAGAAAGAAAAAGAGAGGGGGGAGAAAGAGCAATAGAGAGGGGAGAGTGAGAAAAAGAGAGAGGGGAGAGAGAGAAAAAGAGAGAGAGGGAGAGAGAGCAAAAGAGGGGGAGAGAGAGCAAAAGAGAGGGATGGAGAGAGAGAGCAAAAGAGAGGGGAGAGAGGGGGAGAGAGAGAGCAAAAGAGAGGAGGGAGAGACAGAGCAAAAAAGAGGGATGGAGAGAGAGAGCAAAAAAAGGAGAGAGAGACAGAGCAAAAGAGAGGGGGAGAGAGTGCAAAAGAGAGGGGGTAGAGAGAGAGCGCAAAAGAGAGGGGGAGAGAGAGCGCAATAGAGATGGGGAGAGAGAGTGCAAAAGAGAGGGGGAGAGAGAGTGTGCAAAAAAGAGGGGGTGAGAGAGCGGGCAAAAGAGGGGGAGAGAGAGTGTGCAAAAGAGAGGGGGGAGAGAGAGCGCAAAAGAAAGGGGAGAGAGTGCAAAAGAGAGGGGGGAGAGAAAGCAAAAGAGAGGGGGAGAGAGGGAGCAAAAGAGAGGGGGGAAAGAGAGTGCAAAAGAGAGGAGGGAGAGAGAGAGAGCGCAAAAGTGAGGGGGGAGAGAGAGTGCAAAGGAGAGGGGGAAGAGAGAGAGCACAAAAGAGAAGGGGAGAGAGAGAGAGCGCAAAAGAGAGGGGGAAGAGAGAGCGCAAAAGAGAGGGGGAGAGAGAGAGCACAAAAGAGAGGGGGAGAGAGAGAGCGTAAAAGAGAGGGGGAGAGAGAGCGCAATAGAGAGGGGGAGAGAGAGCGCAAAAGAGAGGGGGAAAGAGAGCGTGCAAAAGAGGGGGAGAGAGAGAGCATAAAAGAGAGGGGGAGAGAGAGCGCAAAAGAAAGGGGGAGAGTGCAAAAGAGAGGGGGGAGAGAAAGCAAAAGAGAGGGGGAGAGAGGGAGCAAAAGAGAGGGGGGAAAGAGAATGCAAAAGAGAGGGGGAAGAGAGAGAGCACAAAAGAGAGGGGGGAGAGAGAGCAGGCAAAAGAGAGGGGGAGAGAGAGTGCGCAAAAGTGGGGGGGGGGGAGAGAGCCCAAAAGAGAGGGGGGAGAGAGAGAGCATAAAAGAGAGGGGAGAGAGAGCACAAAAGAGAGGGGGAGAGAGTAAAAGAGAGGGGGAGAGAGTGCAAAACAGAAGGGGGAGAGAAAGCAAAAGAGAGGGGGAGAGAGGGAGCAAAAAAGAGGGGGAAGAGAGAGAGCAAAAGAGAGGTGGAGCGAGAGAGAGAGCGCAAAAGAGAGGGGGAGAGAGCGCAAAAGAGAGGGTGAGAGAGCACAAAAGAGAGGGGGAGAGAGCACAAAAGAAAGGGGGAGAGAGAGCAAAAGAGAGGGGGGAGAGAGAGAGCACAAAAGAGAGGGGGAAAGAGAGAGCAAGGGGTGGGACCACTGTACTGCAAAAAATGGCCCGTGTGAACGGGCTTTAGGACTAGTACTTTATAAAAAGCTTGCCATCTAAAACTGGTCACATTTTTGTCATGGCATTTTACAAAGTGCTGCACCAGCAAAGTGGATGCTGTACCTACATTTATTGTAGAACAGTGATCTCTAATCCTTGATTTTATGTCCCAGGTCATGAGACCCTAAAACTGAACTCTTCATGAATCACAACTTATTAGGTAAATTACGCAACATGAGCTACAATTCAAACAATGATCCAAGGACTCTTTGGTTACCATAGACTGAAACATATCTGACACCACTAAATAATCACATGCTCTACATTTGAGATTGCCCTTTCATAGCAACCAGGCGCTACAACCAATCTGTGCTTTCTTCAATACACTACGGGACAGATAGTTTCCTACAGACTTATTTCTTCTATAGCAGTGGTTTTCAAAGTGTGAGGCAGACCTCCTCAGGGGGGTGCTAGAACATATAAACGGAAGCTTGGGAGCAGTGACACTTCACACTATTCTATGGAAACTACAAGCAGCAGTTGACTTTAGCAAAACATAGAACAGTTTTTAAGAGCCAATAATGACACTTGCCATGTGGTAGTGGAATAAGGCAAAGGGCAGGATGTAGGTGGAAGAGAGGCACTAAGGTTGAAAACACTCGTAGATTTGTTTTCTTGATCAGTAACTTGTGTTTAACACAGGAGTAGCAAAGTGCAAATTGAAACATGACTGAAGCTATCTTTTGTTTGAGCAGAAACCACTCTTGAGAGCTGTGTGTAAACCTTGGGTCAGATGTGAATTCTCCACATTAAATCTTAAAATAAATATTACAGTTTTCTTTATAGAGAAAAAATAAAGTAATTTTTTTATGGGGGGGGGGGGTGCTGTTTTTAAAATGTTATAAGAGAGGAGGCTCACAGACTAAGACTTTCAAAACCTCTGTTTATCATCTGCTCAATCTGGTAGATCTGTGTATATTGTGCACTTTAATCTGTAACAAAGGTTACGCCCTCAAAACTATGTTGTTTCTCTGCTTTTTTTACTTTGTTAGTATTATTGTGCTAGTCATCTTCTATACCTCCTTATTTGCGCTCATGATTACAAGTTTTGGGTACTTCCTACGCTGTAGACGGAATTCCAAGTCCTTCATCTGTGATTTACACATATCTGGATCAGAGCAATTTTGCTTCACCCTGATAAGCTGCTCTTTAGCAATAGCATAAGGAACATGACAGGGATGGCAGCTTTTAGCATGGAGAAGAGAATTGCCTGAAATGGTTTTTCTATTTATGATTTCTCCATTCAATTTACCTCTCAAAGTGATGTCTAGAAAATGAATTACTAGTTTCTGTACCTTATGGGTAAATTTCAACTCTAAGTCATTATTACTAACCCAGGTTAGATAATGTTCAATATCACTTACATCACCCTGCCAAATTAGATAATTTATAAAGCATCTGTAAATGCAATATTCTTTTTAAAGCAGTTTTGATTGTCAAAAATGCATGCAGGACAGCTCTCATCAACCCAAGTTTAGGTTAGCATAGGAGAAGGCAAACCCCCCTCAAACGCAAAAGTTATGCGTCAATAAATAATCTGCAACCTTCTCCACAAAGGCCTGAAAGTCATGAGAAAGATTGAAAATTCTAGATAGAAAAAAACATAAATATTCCAGACCTTTCTTATGGGGAATAGAAAGTTAAACAGACACTGGCCAGAAGTTAAACAGCAAACAGAGTAGCTACCTGGCCAAAAGTATCGGTGCCAGTATCGGAGCATTGTGCATGAGTATGAGTACTCATGCAAATGCTCAGTATCGGCACCGATACCGTTGCTAGTATCGGTATTGGTGCATCCCTACTCGTGAGAATACTAAGTGACCGTTTACACCCGTCTTGCTCTTCCACCTTTTCCCCTATACTTGGGTTGATGAGCTTATCCTGCTCAGAGTTGGGAACTAGTCCTGCTCAGTCTTCAGTAATATGAAGTAGTTTTAAGAACAAAGGTTGAGAGCGCCACAACGGGTTACTAGCATATATAAATCCCTTGTAAAAACAAAAAGTGACTAATGCAACCGTCCTGCTCTTAAACCTTGACAAATCCGCTGGTGTTTTGTGAGCAAGGTCAAGAGTAGCAAGTATATTGAAAAAATACTCACCCCTGCCTTGAGAATAGGTCATTTGTCCATTGTTGTTTCTGGGAAACCAAGCCTGAGTGTGAGTGATATGCAGAGTCAAGGTATCAAACGGCTAGAGCAGGTTTTTTTTAGTTTCCCCAAAAGAAACACGATGGGGGAGGAAGGATCATAGAGAGGGCCGAGACAGATACTCTCTCAGGGGGAATAAACCTCAGACAAATTACAAACCAGCTGTGTGATTAACCTGTCTGATCTAGTTTTGACTGAGGCTCAAGTCAGAGTTTTGAGCTATGAATTGGGTTTTGTGCTCACTGTTAAGTTTAGTTTGTTTAAAGGGACACTAAACCCAATATTTCTTTCTTTCATGATTCAGATAGAGCATGCAATTTTAAGCAACTTTCTAATTTACTCCTATTCATTTTTCTTCATTCTCTTGCTATCTTTATTTGAAAAAGCAGAAATGTAAGGTTAGGAGCCAGTCCATTTTTGGTTTAGCACCTGGGTAGAGCTTGCTGATTGGTGGCTACATTTAGCCACCAATTTCTATATGAATGATATGATAACTGTATATTAATCACTGTTAAGCATGTTTATTATAACAATTTGCTATTGGCTCTTCCAACATTAAAGTTTAGCTTTAAACCACTAGTGTGGTTTTACCCACAACGCTTTAACCAATGAATGAGTTTGTATAATTAATTAATGAAAAAGAGTCTGGTTTGTCGTATTAGAGATGTGCATTTGTTTCATTATGAATGCACAATAGTAATGAAAAATGGATATTCGTTTCATTTAGGAAACGAATATCCAAATGAATGCGCCAATGAAAATTAATAAATAAAGATAAAATTCATCAGTTAGTGCAGGTCCTGGGAGATGAGCATGTTAAGCTTTCGGTTAGTGTGGTCAGGGCTCTGGCAAGAAAAGGATTCAGGTTAGTGCGCTCTCCAGCATACTTTTTCACATGTAGCTTTGAACATTTACATTCATTTTAACAAAAACGAATGTAAATGTTTAACTAAAATTCAGTATTCTTTTCGTTTTAAACAAAACAAAATACTGAATAGTGCAGCCAACAAATATTCGGGGAAACTAATTTCCCTGAATATTCATTACAAAAATTCTGTCCGAAACGAAAATTTCTTGGCTACACAAGTCTAGTAGCTATGAGTACGGCTCGAAGCCAAAATTCGTCAGCTGTCCCAACTAGTGTTTTTATGAGTGTTGTTTCCATGGATGTATTTTAAAAGACTTTGACAAAAAAAAGTTATATTTTAAGAAGAACCGCTGTGCCATGCTTTATTGATTTGCACCAGCTGAAAAAACATGGGTACTGCTGTTTGAAACTATAAGGTTTTGGTTACTGGAACCCATATGCAAGGCTGTAGAAAGCACAGAATCAGGGTGAGCAACATGGCAAGATGAATCACTGGTGCAGTCGTGAGCTATAGACATTCATGAGATTCCCTGATGTAAGTTCTGAAGCTTGCAGCAGACAGGAAGAAAAACACAAGTCCAATTAATAGGCCAAATACAGATATAATTTAGGACCAGATGAAAGCCAACAGGTTGCAGCAAGTAGACAATCTAGGCTAGGACAAAGGAAGAGTTCAGGGTCAGAGGCAAACAGGAGATTGGTTAAATCCAGATGAAGTACTGAAGTGCACAAACAGATTTCAGGGACAGAGGCTTGTCAAATTGCAAAAACTATTAATATGCTTAAATAGTGCTTTTTCACACATACACCCACACACATTTATACATTGCATCAATGGTAGTTCTGCCCCTGGATCACATGATTTAATCTAGGGTGCAAGAATCAAATATGATTGCTGTATATTGTTCATCTTGAAATATTGTAGAATTTATTGCAATCTGAATTTGTTCTCATCAAGGAACAGAGGCTCAGGTGTTACATTCCTACTTAGCCAATCTAGGAACTGAGGCCTCTCCAGACTCCGGTATTTAATTGCTCCTACAATCCGCCACCGGGATGAATATGGAGCGCCATCCATCATCATCACCAGTGAGTACTAACTTTGGGGTTAGAGTTAGTTTTTTTTTTTATATTTTAAATGTTTGTTTTTTTAGATTAGTGGGGGGGAGTTTGGACAGCAAAAGAGCTGAATGCCCTTTAAAAGGCAATGCCCATCCAAATGCCCTTTTCGGTGCAATGGGTAGTTAAGTTATTTTTTAGTTATTTTGTATTTTATTTTGGGGGGTTGCAATGTTGGGAGGTTGTAATGATAGGGGTTAGTGTTTTGTTTTTTTTAAACAAAAGAGCTGATCGCTTTAGGGCAATGCCCTACAAAAGACCCTTTTAAGGGCTATTGGTAGTTTATTTTCAGAATAGGTTTATTTATTTTTTGGGGGTGTTGTTTTTTTTAAGGGGTATTAGAATAGGATTATTATTTTTCATTTTTGGTAATTTAGTTTGTTATTAGTGCCGAATTATCAAGCTCCGAATGGAGCTTGATGCCCCTGTTTCCACGTGAGCCTTCAGGCTCGCTGGAAACAGAAGTTATGAAGCAGCGGTCTAAAGACCGCTGCTCCATAACTTGTCCGCCTGCTCTGAGGCAGCGGACAGAAATCAACCTGATCGGATACGATCGTTTTGATTGACACCCCCTGCTGGCGGAGGATTGGCCGCGAATCTGCAGGGGGCGGCATTGCGCAATTGTGCAATGATAAATGCAGACTATGGGGGGTAGTTATCAAGCCGTCTACTTTTCTGGCTTCGCCGGCCCAATACGCCCGCCTAAGCTCGCCTCACATCGCCGCCGCGGACCTGAAAAAATACGCCTAAGTTATCAAATAAAGCTGTCAAAAAGCCGCGGGGCGATGAGCAGCGGACTGTGACAGTTATCACTCATCCAATCTCGCTGCCCTTCGGCTTTTTCCCAGCTTTATTGCTAGCCTGTCACTAAGCACTCACACTAAACTACACTGTTATACCCCCTATACCGGCGCCCCCGGAGCCTCCCGCAACTCAATAAAGTTACTAACCCCTAAACCGCCGCTCCTAGACCCTGCTGCAACTCTTATAAATGTATTAACCCCTAAACCGCCGCTCCTAGACCCTGCCGCAACTCTTATAAATGTATTAACCCCTAAACCGCCGCTCCCGGACACCGCTGCCACCTACAGTATACCTAGTAACCCCTATCCTGCCCCCCCTACACCGACGCCCTCTATTATAAAATTATTAACCCCTATCCTGCTGATCCCGCACCTCTCCGCAACTAAATAAATAGTTTAACCCCTAAACCGCCGCTCCCTGAACCCGCCGCAACCTATATTAAACCTATTAACCCCTATCCTTCCCCCCCTACACCGTCGCCACCTATAATAAATTTATTAACCCCTAATCTGCCCCCCCTACACCGTCGCCACCTATAATAAATTTATTAACCCCTAATCTGCCCCCCACTACACCGCCGCCACTGTAATAAAATGATTAACCCCTAAGCCTAAGTCTAACCCTAACGCCCCCCTAACTTAAATATTAATTAAATAAATCTAAATAAATTAACTCTTATTAACTAAATGAATCCTATTTAAAACTAAATACTTACCTTTAAAATAAACCCTAATATAGCTACAATATAAATAATAATTATATTCTAGCTATCTTAGGATTTATTTTTATTTTACAGGTACCTTTCAATTTATTTTAACCAGGTACAATAGCTATTAAATAGTTATTAACTATTTAATAGCTTACCTAGCTAAAATAAAGAGAAATGTACCTGTTAAATAAATCCTAACCTAAGTTACAATTACACCTAACACTACACTATACTTTAATAAATTATTCCTATTTAAAAATAAATACTTACCTGTAAAATAAACCCGAAGATAGCTACAATATAATTAATAATTATATTGTAGCTATCTTAGGATTTATATTTATTTTACAGGTAACTTTGTATTTATTTTAGCTAGTTAGAATAGTTATTAAATAGTTATTAACTATTTAATAACTACCTAGCTAAAAGAAATACAAAATTACCTGTAAAATAAATCCTAACTTAAGTTACAATTAAACCTAATACTACACTATCATTAAATTAATTAAATAAACTACCTACAAATAACTACAATTAAATACAATTACATAAACTAACTAAAGTACAAAAAATAAAAAAAGCTAAGTTACAAAAAATAAAAAATAAGTTACAAACATGTTAAAAATATTACAACAATTTTAAGCTACTTACACCTAATCTAAGCCCCCTAATAAAATAACAAACCCCCCCAAAATAAAAAAATGCCCTACCCTATTCTAAATTAAATAAATTTCAAAGCTCTTTTACCTTACCAGCCCTTAAAAGGGCCATTTGTGGGGGCATGCCCCAAAGAAAACAGCTCTTTTGCCTGTAAAAGAAAAATACAACCCCCCCAACATTAAAACCCACCACCCACATACCCCTAATCTAACCCAAACCCCCCTTACAAAAACCTAACACTAATCCCCTGAAGATCATCCTACCTTTAGTTGTCTTCACTCAGCCGAGCCACCGATGGAACTGAAGAGGACATCCGGAGCGGAAAAAGTTAATCCTCCAAGCGGCGCTGAAGAAATCTTCCATCCGATGAAGTCATCATCCAGGCGGCGCTGAAGAAAAGTCTTCGATCCGGCCGATGTCATCTTCAAAGAGGCGCTGAAGAGGTCTTCTATCCGGGCGAAGTCATCTTCCAAGCCGGGTCTTGAATCTTCCTTCCGCTGACGCAGAACCACCTTCTTCACCGACGGACTACGACGAATGACGGCTCCTTTAAGGGACGTCATCCAAGATGGCGTCCCCTCAATTCCGATTGGCTGATAGGATTCTATCAGCCAATCAGAATTAAGGTAGGAAAATTCTGAATATTATTTATATTGTAGCTATATTAGGGTTTATTTTAAAGGTAAGTATTTAGTTTTAAATAGGATTCATTTAGTTAATAAGAGTTAATTTATTTAGATTTATTTAATTAATATTTAAGTTAGGGGGGCGTTAGGGTTAGGGTTAGACTTAGGTTTAGGGGTTAATAATTTTATTACAGTGGCGGGAGTGTAGTGGGGGGCAGATTAGGGGTTAATAAATTTATTATAGGTGGCGACGGTGTAGGGGGGGCAGATTAGGGGTTAATAAATTTATTATAGGTGGCGACGGTGTAGGGGGGGCAGGATAGGGGTTAATACATTTAATATAGGTTGTGGCGGGTTCAGGGAGCGGCGGTTTAGGGGTTAATACATTTATTATAGTTGCGGTGGGCTCCGGGAGTGGCGGTTTAGGGGTTAATATGTATAGAGTAGCTTGAGGTGGGCTCCGGGAGCGGCGGTTTAGGGGGTAATAACTTTATTTAGTTGCGGCGGTGTAGGGGGGACAGATTAGTGGTGTTTAGACTCGGGGTACATGTTAGGGTGTTAGGTGTAGACAGCTCCCATAGAAATCAATGGGATGTCTGTCAGCAGCGAACTTGTACTTTCGCTATGGTCAGACTCCCATTGATTCCTATGGGATCCGCCGCCTCCAGGGGTGGCGGATTGAAAACCAGGTATGCTGGGCCGTAAAAGTGCCAAGCGTACCTGCTAGTTTTTTGATAACTAGCAAAAGTTGTGAGAATGTGCCGCACTTGTGTGCAGAACATCTGGAGTGACGTAAGAATCGATCTGTGTCGGACTGAGTCCGGCGGATCGATGCTTACGTCACAAAATTCTACTTTTGCCAGTCTCGAGCCTTTGATAACTAAGGCGTATCAGCCTCGCCACAAATACGATGCGGAATTCAAGCGTATTTGAGGTTGACGGCTTGATAACTAGGCCCCAAAGTATGCAGTCGGCATTTATCAATGTGCGGCGGACATGATACGCTACATCGTATCATGTCTGCTCGCACTATTATAAATTGGCCCCTCTGTCTGAATCATGAGAGTTTAATTATGGCTTTACAGTCCCTTTAATGATTAGCCAGTCATCCCTACTATCAATCAATTAAAAGAAAATAATGGCAGTAAAATTATGTTGTAAAAGCATTAAGATTTGGCTGATATGTTATTCTATAGCAACACAATAGAAATGTAATTACAAGGTGTTCTTATTTCTAATTTATTTTCTCTCACATTTTCCAGCCCCCTGTATCATGTGACAGACATCAGCCAATCACAGACTAGTATCTTATACTCAGTGAGCTTGTGCACATACTCAGTAGGATCTTGTTCCCCAGAAAGTGTATAATATAATATATAAAAACTGTGCACAATTTGATAAGGGAAGTACAATGGAAAGTGTCTTAAAACTGCATGCTCTTTCAGAAACATAAAAGTTTACTTTGACTTGAGTGTCCCTTTAAGTGAACCAGCCTGTTTTAGCTTGCCAGTGTTCCTGCTTTTATCCATTCACCATTCTTATTTTATTTTAATCATTTTTGCTTGTTTTTCCATTCACTGGCTTAACAGGTGTGTTTTTTACACTTTTTATCAAGTGTTTTTTGTCCATTTTTAACCATCTCTTATCTTAACTTCAGTTATTTTTAACACAGAAAATGCAATCATTATATAGCAGATATTTACTAATACAAGAACTTACAGTTAGAAATGTACTAAAACATAAACACTAAACAAATAAATGTAAATTACTGGAAATTGCTTGTCCCCAGGCAAAAAGGCAACATTTTAGGCTTATGACCTTCCATGTTGCACTGACTCCCAAGAAATAAACATATGTGCATGTTGTTATTTACATACAGTATATGCATATTTATAGAGGCCAGATAGCCACACCTCCTCACCCCTGGTAGTTACTGTTTATTGTAGAACAAACTTCTCAACAAATGTCCATCATGTGTAAAAACATCCAGACTTTATTGAATACGTTAAAAGTAATGCATTCCAAAGGGAACAAGATTCACATAAAATACAACAAGGTACACAACACCACAATGCCCAACATCATATGTGTTTTGGCAAAACGTCTATAATGTCGGGCATTCCGGTACTGTGTACCTTGTTGCTTTTTATGTGAATCTTGTTCCCACTGGAATGCATTACTTTTAATGTATTCAATAAAGTCTGGATGTTTTTACATATGATGGACATTCATTGAGGTTTGTTCTACAGTTGATATAAGAGGGGTCGTGGACAGGTCCTTAAAGGGACATTAAACACTTTGAGATGGTAATATAAAAGGATAATCTGTATATATAAAACCACTCTGCAATATACTTTCATTATTTATTTTGTCCTCTTTGCCTGTAATTCCATAAGGGATTAAATGCCTATCAGTTGTTACCAGCAGAGAGGCTTACATAACTTAACACATATATAACTTAACACTTTATTTAACTTAACCTAATAAATAACGACACAGAAACTGGTTATGGGTAAACTATTTGACCGTCACAGGGCAAAATATTTATTAAACTGAACGCATCAGAAAAAACTGCACAACAGGCAAGATGGCGGCAAGTGCTTATCCTAAAACATAACCCAGCACTGCAGGAGGTAAGCGGCCCAAAACGGAATCTGCAGCAGAGAGGCTCTCTGCTCAAGGAAACGCTACTGAGGGGTGTCGAGCTCTTGTGACCCACCTGCAAGGGGAAGGAGGGGCACCCCACGTGCACTTGGGGACGTCCGCCCCTCCCACTTTTAGACTGGTCATCGCTCACCCCTTTTCGCCATTCCCTACGCAACAGGGCCGCTACCTCCCGCCACAAGATAGCATAAAATAATGCTACCCTTGCCGCCACCTAACAACCACAACCTGCTTACAGGCGGGTTCCTATAGAATTTTTAATATCCTCAATAAAGATATCTAGGGCTACATTCTGCAGGTGAACCCTATCCCTTCTATAGAAATGCTGCTTGTCGGACGTGATGGAGTCGTGTTTAACCACGAAACCTCCCACTCCCGTGACGGTCCTACCAATCGAGGCATTGATCTTTTTTTCTAACTCGATAGGCTGCGCTATGACTGACCATGTGCCGCCATTCCAGTCTGGGAATAATATTAGACCACCCGATTACAACGTTCGGGATTCTGATCTTAATCCATGCAATCCCGGCCTGCATGATTTTGGTCAATTCCAACACTGGAATGGCGACCACATCGTTACCGCCCAGGTGAATAATCAATATGTGGGGCTTACCCCAGCGAACTAGGGCCTCGGAAATAAGGGGGGCTAACCTAGGCCAACACATGCCCCTCTCCCCTAACCATCTAATCGATGCTTTATTTGCAGGGAAACCCAGTAACTGACCCCCGGGGAGGGATAAACAGCGGATGCATGCCCAATGGACATACGAGTGCCCGACAATCCACACTCTCCTGGCTCCCTGTGCGGTTCCTGCAATGACAAACAGTGTAAACAACACAGAAATTGAAGGGAAACATTAAACAACTGGCCGAACATAACCCCGATATCTGTTGGACCGCCATCTACCCACATGTCGAATGGCATCTGCTTAGTTAGTCGCAGCCCCTATACAGAAAGAATGGGAGGCAATCCTGGTTCCGTCTAAACCGGCAGCTGCCACTGCCTTTGCTAAAACTTTGCGAAACTGGTAGATGGACAACGCAGAACCATCAGCATGCATTAACAGGGAACCCGGGTTGCCTGGTCTCACTTCCCAAAAGTGTGAAAGAGCTAATACCGGGCAGCACGATCCCGAAGTTTTGGGCATAGAAATCCACACCCCTTTTCCCTGCTGATCTGTCTTTGACCGTGGTAGATATAGCAACAGGGAATCTGTTGCAAACCGTAAATGTTCGGCCAACAGGCCCCTGTCAAGTTGTGTCTTGGAGGGGGATACTAATTCACCAACCCTAAGGGCTGCAGAATAAGCCAGGACAAAGGCTGCACGAAACAGGGAAAACTCGTATGGCGTAGCGCAAACCTGCCCTAACGCCTCCACCAGCCGCTCAAGCCGAGCGAGGGTAATGGGCTCCCTAGGGTCTTTATGCTGGGGCTGCGATCTTCCCCACCCTTTAACTACCTGCCGCACAAAGAAAGCGCTAGTTGGGTCAGGCATGCCCATGGTGCGAAAGAAAAATGACAATGCCGCAAGCCGCGAGTGAATACCTCCATGCCGAACCCCAGCCTGCCTGAGACTCACCAGCCAATCACACAATGTAGCTTGAGATGCCTCCACAGCTTCCAAATCCTGATGATGACAGAATCTTTCCCATTCGTCCCACAAGCTCGTGTAAGAGCGCCAAGTAGACAGGGCTAGTGAAGCCCGTACTAAAGGGAGCAAGGATATCCACGACTTAGAAGCTGCCAAAGAAAACCGGGACAGGGTAAACCTTCTGGAGCAGCAAGGGGAGCAAGACGTCTAAAAGTCGCCCAATCGAATCTCGATAGAGCATCCGCAAGCACAATATTAACACCGGGGACATGCTGAGCTTGGAATTGAATATTAAGCTCCAAACAACGCAACACCAAGCGTCTGAGCAAACAGACTACCGCAGCCGAAGTTGCTGATAGGTTATTGACTGCGTGGACAACACTAAGGTTGTCCGTCCAGAAAATGACCGCTTGATTTTCAAAGCATGTTCCCCATAATTCAACTGATAGCACTATCGGGAACAGCTCTAACAATGTAAGGTTTCGCGTCAGACCCTTTGCATTCCAGTCTGAAGGCCAGGGGCCTGCGGACCATTGCCCCTGAAAATAGGCCCCATATCCTTTAGACCCCGCTGCGTCTGTAAACAAATGCAACGATTGGCTAGAAGTAGGGGGAGAGCGCCAAAGACAGATGCCATTAAAATTCCTTAAGAAGTCTTCCCAGACTTGCAAATCAGCTTTCATGCCTTCAGTGACTCTAATTCTTTTCGACGGTGTGGGAGACCCTTTTAACTTACTTTCCAACCTTCTGTTAAAAACCCTCCCCATAGGGATTACTCTGCCTGCAAAATTAAGGAGGCCCAGCAAGGATTGGAGTTGGCAAAGTGAAACATCACGACTGGTTAAAGTCGATTGCACCGTAAGTAACATGGCTTGAACCTTTTCAGGAGGTAACCTACACAGCTGCTTTTCAGTGTCAATTTGGATACCTAGGAATGTGAGGCAAGTGCATGGACCCTCAGACTTGTCCTCCGCGAGAGGAACCCCAAATTGTGACATGAGATCTCTCATGGACTGCATCAGCAACTGGCAATCCCGCAAATCCTTTCTACCTACAAGGAGAAAGTCATCTAGGTAATGTGCTATGAAATTTCCACCCACCCGCTGGCTGACTGCCTAATGTAGAAACGTACTAAATGTCTCAAAAAGGGCACAGGAAAGGGCACAGCCCATCGGAAAGCAACGGTCTACATAGTAGCCACCCTCAAATTTAATTCCCATGAGAGGGAAGGCTGCTGGGTTCAGCGGCAGCAAACGGAAGGCGGCCTCAATATCAAGTTTTGCCAGTAGGGCCCCTCTCCCTGCCGACCGAACCAGCTGTAAGGCGCTGTCAAACGATTGATACTTCACTGAGCTCATATCTGGGTCAATGGCATCATTGACAGAAGTGCCCCTGGGGTGAGATAGATGTTGAATTAGCCGAAATTTACCTGCCTCCTTCTTTGGCACAACCCCTAGAGGGGAAATCACCAAACCTTGAAGGGAGATGGAAGGAAATGGGCCTATTATCCTTCCCAACTGAATTTCTTTATTCAATTTTGATCTAACAACGTGCGGAAACTGATAAGCTGATTTTAAGTTTCTAGCACAAGGAGCCCCTTGTGGGCTTTGAATTAAAGGGATATGAAACCCGTACAAAAAACCGTCACGTAACAATATGGCGGCGTGGCGGTCTGGGTACATTCGTAGCCAGGGCTCAAGGGCTTGAACCCTCACTGGGGTTGGAGCCCTTTGAAACAGTCGCGAATCTGTTGGTGGCTCTATTAGCTTGGAAATCTTTTCTTTTGGAACATTCGCTGCCGGGGTGAGAACCCCCGCAGAACTTACATGTGTGGCGAAAGTTGCAGAAGCTACCTTTATCACACTTCCCATCCTGGTACGCCCAACAGGCACCATCCTTTCGCTTACCTTTCGGTGAACGAAAGGACTGGTTCGCGACCCCCGTGGTTGAGGAGGAGGGAGGATGAGAGCCTAGGCGTTGCCAAAGGTGGGTATCAGTGGTGTCAAATGTAAGCACCGGATTCCCTGCCATCTTTTGCCTAAACTCAGAGTCATAATCCCTCCATGCAGAATCTCCATACCTCCTCTGAATCCAGTGTATGTTATCAGTGTATTTCAAGATAGCATGACACTGGCTGGGGTACTTTTCTAAATAGCAGGAAGAGTATACCCTGAAAGAAATGAGCCATTCATCAAAAGTTTCCGGGCGCTTGAACCGTTTAGGACCAGTGCCATCCATACTCTTCTCTTTTTGTCTATAAGCTTCTGCTGAAAGCTCAAAAACATTAACGTATCTCCCTTGCTGGATTTTTGTAACGCGACTTTGCGCTCTGAACTAGGGGTAGGTAAAGGGCGCTCAATGAACTGTGCTGATGTGTCATGGGGATGCTCTGTCAAAGCTAGTTGCTGCTGCTGCTGCTGACCTGATCTCCTAAAAGTACCCCCTTGAAATTCCTGCCACATCTTTTTTACCATTGAGAACATACGTTTTTGGCCCTTAGTGTACAGCCCCAATGAAGTGTCACTGTCAGATCCTGACTCAGTTAGTGATAAGTCATCTATGTCAGGTCGGTCATGTATAAAGGCCCCAGTCTTACCCTCTGCAGAGGATGCCGCTGCTTGAGCTGTCGCAACCAGCTGGGCGTCTCTCCTTGTGTCGGGAACTGCTGGCTGCTGAGCAGGTGCAGGTGGTGCGAGATCATGCTGTGGACCCGCTGAATTAGCTGCCTGGGTAATACTAGCTGTGCCAGATGTTGAAGGCAAAACAGACTCCGTTTGAGCTGTACCCTGCAAAATAGACAAAATTTGGCGAGCACAACGAACACCAGCATTGGAAGGATTAACAGTTTCAATCCCCAGAGACTCATTCCCCAATACAGTGCCCCCTTGAACACCACACAAATTAGGCCTGTTCCCACTCAGCCCAGTCGTCACATTAGCCCTAGGCACACTAGTTAAGACATTCACATTGTCATGAGCATTCACACTGGCAATGAAAGCGTTAACTGGGGCAGAAGATCTTTCATTCGCAACCTGCGCATTTACTTCCGCTTGAACCGCCCTACCACTTGCATGGAAATCACGCACACCTGTGGCATGCACTGGGTTAATAGTGTTTCCCCTCATAGCATTGTTAGTTAACCCTTGAAGCGCAGCATTGCTAGTTAAGGCATTCACATTATCATGAGCATTCATAAAGGCATTCACATTATCATGAGCATTCACACTGGCAATGAAAGTGTTAACTGTAGCAGCAGATCTTTCATTCTCAACCCGTGCAATCTCTCCCGCTTGAACTGCCCTACCACTTGCATGCAAATCACGCACACCTGTGGCATGCACTGGGTTAATAGTGTTTCCCCTCATCGCATTGTCAGTTAAGCCTTGAAGCGCAGCATCGCTGCTGTGAGCCTCGCCCCTGTCGCGGGGATAAACTTGGTCTGTACCCTTATATAACTGGGTATGTGTCACACGGCTATCTCTAACCAAACCTCTGTTTCTCATATTGGAGCGGCTGGACCCTCTCATTCCCCTCACTATGTTAGTTGTGGCACCTCGCCTTTGCCCTGAGAAACCTCTTATGGCCCCGCTCCCACGTGACGCCGCAGCAAAGTTAACCCTTCTCTGAACATTTTTCCTCCTTGTACTGCCCCTCATGGAGACTGGCAATCGTTCCCCTACCGGTGTCCTCTCATGGTACTCACCTCCGGTGTAAATGAGAGGACCCGGTCGATTGCCGCCATCTCCGCGTGTGTCTTGCCGTGTATGGGCGGAAATGACATCACCGGAAGGGGCGGGGCTTGTCGCGCCCACTTCCGGATTCGCCGATGGAGCAGCCGCATGGATGGGAGCTACAGGAGGAGACATAGCCGACGCAAGGGACGCAAGTAAGGACGCCATCGCCGACGCAGCCGACGGGGGAAGCGCTGCAAAGAGGGAGGAGACAGAAGAGTCAGGTAAGTTACCCGGCAGTGCCCAAGAAGGCCCCCCGCAACCGCCGCCATATTGGTGTTTCCACCCACAGCCGCCATATTGTGTGTCATAGGGGGATGTTGAACAGCCACCATGCTGGAGTCCACACCCACCGCCGCCATATTGGGGCCTACTACTAGGCCTTGCTGGGGATTAACATTGGTAGCGGTAGTGGTGGACTGAACATGGGGGCCAATATCATTGTGATGATGTATCACACAGGGGGAAGGGGGGACAGCAGAGGCGGTCGGTTCCCTAAATATACGTGGGGAAGGGGAATGACTTACTGCAGCACCTCTACCCTTATTAGGCCGTTTTTTAAGTAATGGGGTTAACACGCCTGGCCTGTCAGTAAACAGTTCAGGCGATTCTACCCTTTGTGCCAACACCTGTTCTCCCTGCTCTACCCCTGCCCCATCAGCCTCTGCCCCTAAGGCCTCTATGCTAGGGGCCCTGACCAGTGCCTCAGTGGCATAGGCCGATCCGGTGCAGCTAAAGTCATGCACTTCAGCAACTGTAATAACTGATGTGTGTAAATGGCTAGGAGCTGTAACAACTAAGCTATCAGGTTGTGTTTCAGGAACAAAATCATCTAAATCCTCCCCATTATCCATGTCACTTATCTGCTTTTCCTTTCCAGGTCTTGCAAAAGTCAGTGCATGGAATCTTTGAGGAGGGAGTCTGGTTCTTCTAGGACGCTGCATGAAGAAGTTTTGAATCAGCAAGTACTGCAAAAACGTCTCTGCTCAGGATCCAGGAAGAAGAGGGCCAGTGATCTGTGTTGCACACTTTTAAGGTAAGAAGGGGAGCTCCTCCCTACACTAGCAACATTGTTGCAACTAATCCCACACTGCCTCTTCTCCTATCTCACTCCTTTCAGCATTAACCCTTAGCTTGTTTCAGTCCCATGCTGGTCCCTCCACTGCCTTTCTGAAATTGTGAGCTTTTCAGTTCCTGTTAGAAATGGAAGTGCAGAACACTGTTATATCCAGCACAACCATTGGCTGCACACTCTAGTGACCTATTTATAACTGTCTCTAATTGGCCACAGCAGAGAAGGTAACACAAGTTGCAACATGGCAGCTCCCAGTGTTTTATAGACACTAAAACTTTACACTTAATTTGTCACTTTTTAAACAACTAATGAAACTTTAAAAAATACATCTACATGTTAGTCATGGACTAATCTTTTCTTTAAATGCATCATTCTATCTAGCGTGTATTTAGTGTTTAATGTCCCTTTAATATTTGTCCATCAGCTTACTGCATGAGAGACTCCAGGTGATTTTCCCCCTTTTTGCTTCACTACTGGAGGCCGAATAATCAAGCTCCGAATGGAGCTTGATGCCCCTTGTTTCTGGCGAGCCTTCAGCTTTGCCGGAAACAAAAGTTACGAAGCAGCGGTCTAAAGACCGCTGCTCCATAACTTGTCCGTCTGCTCTGAGGTGGCGGACAGAAATCAACCCGATCGAATACGATTGGGTTGATTAACACCCCCTGTTAGCGGCCAATCTGCAAGGGGCTGTATTGCACAAGTAGTTCTGGTAAACTGCTTGTGCAATGATAAATGCGGACAGCGTATGCTGTTGGAATTTATCTATGTGCAGCCGACATGATATGCCACATCGTATCATGTCTGCTCGCACTTTGATAAATATGCCCCCTGGACTAGTCCGGAATGCCCCACAAAGCGGTGGTTAGTTACTTTTTATTCCTCATGTACAAGTTTTTGAAACAGAAAATAAGAAACAGTCAATGCACTTGAATATGATTTGGTATTGGTTCCACTTTAAAGAGTTTAAATAGTGATAGAGTTAAGACCTAAATATTTGTCATTTAAATTACATAAAAGTTTACTGGAACAAGAGGTACTGCAAAAGACAAAGGTAAACTGTTGCAGATTGCTGACTACAGCCCAGCAAGCAAACTAGGGTATTATACAGGTATGTAACCAGCAAGGGGTAAACTATAGCAGTTCCCAGTATGAAGATTCTGGTAAACAAGTAGGGTCATATACAGGTATTGAAGGGCTAGTCTAGTCAAAATTAAACTTTCATGATTCAGATAGAGCATGCCATTTTAAGCAACTTTCTAATTTACTCCTATTATCAGTTTTTCTTCATTATCTTTGTATCTTTATTTGAAAAAGCAAATATTGCTGTCGGTGTCTAAAGGTAGCCAGAAAGCTACCTTCTTGCTGAAAGGCTCTCCTAGGAAAGGATTCCAGCAACCACCAAAAAATTATAGTTCACACAGCCAAAATAGAAATAGCACCATCCACCTTAGGAACAACCCTCCAAAATCTCAGAGACAGCATCAGGAAAAAGAAAAAAAACTCTTAAAATTTAGTAGCAGGTTTTAAAAATAAAATCAGAAAGTTAAACAGACATCCTCAAATACTTTACTTTTTTAAAACCCCAAAATACCTAATAGATATTTTAAAAAGAGAACAAAGATGTCCAACTTAAAAAAAAAAAAAAAAAAAAGAGTATAAATCTATATCCTGATCAGAGACAGACTCAAGATCTCTAGTTAAAAATCTCACCCTAGAAAAAAATAAGTTCTGGTAAACTCATTCCTAGCTAGGGTTGCCAGTCAGCCAACGTGGCCAGTATTTTTAAAGGAACCAGAAAGTTTAAAATTAAACTTTTATGATACAAGTAGTATACCTCCCGAAGCTTTGCATCTGGTTTTGTTGCAGGTAGGGAGGTCTGGCCAGATACAAACCAGCAGCCATTAATTATCCTGGTTTTAAGGGACTGTATAACCCACGCCCACAGCCTGCCTAGATATGCCCATGACCCATCTAAACAAACCCATGTTCTGCCTGTCACCCCACCCTCCCATGTAAGCTCTTCCCATAAAACACTAGTGGTCTCTTTTGAACCTCCTGAATCCCAAAAAAGCTTCTGGTAATAAGGACTGTGGCAGGGCATGCAATGTATTTCCAAATTACTTCTTTCATTTAATTAGCTTAATTTTCTTAATAACCTTTCTTGAAGATTAAACCTAGGTAGTAAGTTAGAAGATTGCTTGTGTCTTTAACACTCCATGGCAGCAGTGTTAAAAAAGATAGAAAATTGAGAGAACATATCAAATTTGACAACTGAAGTAAAATTTGATATAGTATTTTTTATTTATTTATTTTTTTACAAATTGTTTATCCATGAAATTTTATTTTGACTTTGCTGTTCCTTTAAGGTATGGGTTACTGTAAATAATAACGAATAAATGTAGATATAAATGCTCTGTTGTGGTGGAATAATTGGACCTAAATGATCAAAAACCCTGTGGGCTTTTGTTTCTGAATTATGCTGCATAATTATTTAATTTGTATTTAAATTTCGGTATAAAAAAATAGCAACCCTTTTAATTGAACTAATGATATTTTGTATGAAAGAGGGTAAAACAAAAGCAACAAGTGTGTGATTTCAACTGTTGCTTGTAATAGTGTAGGAATCCAGCTTTGGACTGTGGCCCAGGTTTTGAGAAGCTCTGCTATAAATTATTTAAGGCAAGAAAACCAGGGGTCAAATCCTACAAAAAAAGTGTGGGAACTCACCAAGACTTCCACCCCCCCTCCCCGCTTAAAATCAATAGTGTTATATATATATATATATATATATATATATATATATATATATATATATATATATATATATATATATATATATATATATATATATATATATATATATATATATCTACACTTTGGCTAATGAAAGCAAATTAAATCCAATGAAGGGTTGAATGGTTGCTGTTGGCCCTGAGAATCCTCCTCTGTCACAGAGTCTCACCCACTTAAGGTGCAATAGTCCTATTTCTGCTGAGGGGAGCTAAATAACCCCAGAGCAAGCCACACAGAAATGTAAGCACCAAGTGTTACACACATTGCAGGGTGATCACACAGCAGGACCGCTGACAGTCTTACATTTAGTGTATTGTAGAAAGTGTTACTGCCCATTACTAGAGGATCTCTCTATCCTTCTAACAAGACTGTGCTCCAGATCCACCCACCAGCAACAGCAGTGTTTACTGAAACATTTCTGTTCTCTGTCCAGAGGAACTTAGTTCCCCCTGTAAAAATAGTGCAGGAACTCTGTTCCCACGCGTTCCCACCCGACTTGACCCCTGAAGAAAACGGAGTAGACTTAGCAATAAGACTGATATCTAGAGGCTAACACAACTTAAAGTGATGATAAACTTGATCAATCTGCACAGTAGAATTTTAAATAAATGAAACCTTACTTTCATTCATGATTTTTTTTTAAATCGCTAAATAAATAAATACCACTATTGTCTTTATATTTCTGCTCCTCTTCCTCCTCCCAGCGCTGATCTCCTTTTTTTTTAATGACATTTTTACTAACATCCAATAGATATGTGTGCCTTTAGGCGCCCAACTTACAATAAAAAAAATGCCCCTTCGATTGAATGCACATGCGCTATTCATTTTGCCTGATCCCTGATACAAGACTGAAGCATAAGCAGCAGTCCATTGAAATTGCCAATAAACACTTTATTACACAAATGCTCGTTCATAAATGGAAATCACGCTCTCAGTTATGCTACACACTAGCTCGCACTCCTCCCTACACACACTCTCTGAAAATAGAACTATGAGGGGTCGGAGGAGAAAGAAGAGCGAGGTGAAATTAAAAAAGTTAAATTCTAAAAAAAATAATGAGTAATAAAAAAAAATTGCAATTTTAATTGTGATATAAAGATGTTATGAAATATGTTTAGTAGACGATAAATTCACCATCGCTTTAAGCTGCATTTCCTGAGTGTTTTGGCTTCTGCTCAGTTATGAGCCTTGTTTAATATCTTGGCTAAGGTTGGCCTGAGCCAGCAACCAATACAGTTAGTCCTAGGTTACACAAACAAAGACAACTGACGCAGGATCATGGGTGAGGTTCTCTGGAGCTTGTCACAAAACCGAACTAGTCAAACAAGGATTAAAAATATTCCTGCAAACTTTGTAGGGACATTGTTTCTTTACTTATATTTCATTGAGCATTTGAAATAAATGATAAAAAATAGTAATGCCTTTGGATTACCACTTATTTAAAGGGGCATGTAACACTTCTACATTGTAGTATATAATGTTTCAATATGCAGGGTATGAAAAAAAAGTGCAATATCCTTTAATTATTTATTTTGCCCCTTTTTTCTGTAATTTGTGTGTTTTCCAATTTCCCAAGTCCACACTGCAAGCTTAACCCTGTAACATTCTACACAGTAAGGCATATTTTACAAGTAAAGCACAATTGCAAGCAGAATTCTTATTGTTTAAAAAGATAGATAATCCCTTTACAGTTATATTGATACACTTTTTACCTCTGTGATAACCTTGTATCTATGCCTCTGCAAACTGCCCCCTTATTTCAGTTCTTTTGACAGACTTGTATTTTAGCCAATCAGTGCTGACTCCTAGGTAACTCCATGTGCGTGAGCTCAATGTTATCTATATGGCACACGTGAAATAACGCCCTCTAGTGGTGAAAAAATGTCAAAATGCATTCAGAAAAGAGGCGACCTTCAAGGTCTAAGAAATTTGCATATGAGCCTCCTAGGTTTAGCTTTCAACTAAGAATACCAAGAGAACAAAGCAAAATTGGTGATAATAGTAAATTGGAAAGTTGTTTAAAATCACATGCCCTATCTGAATCATGAACGTTTGCTTTGGACTTGACTGTCCCTTTAAAGGGATAGAAAGGTCAACATGAAATGCGCACGGGTGCATTTCAATTTGAAATAGAAGCACCTTTGTAATATACTATATATATATATCACAATGTAAAAACCTAAAGAAATAAATGAAAAACTGCCTGTACAGGTTTTTTGCGCTCATTCAAATTTGCGCATTTTACATTGCTTAACATGAATACGTTTACTGCAGTCTCTCAAAGAAATCTATTACTGAGGGTAATTATGCATTTGCCCTATCTAACAGGACTACTGTAGCGAGCACCATACTACCACACTCACAATAAATTTTAACCATCCTCTTATAATAGCGGCACAAAAATGCAAGTAGTACTGAACCACAAAATATTGTGCACCAATGGTGTTAATGCTCCATACCATTTGCCATTTTGTGATCCACCTGTAATCTAATAATAATCTTATAGTCTAATCTAATAATCTATTGTAGTAGTTAATTTAGATCAGTCTCTAATTGTCTTCATCAGAGGAAAGATGATCGTTTTTTTAAAGTTTATGTCCAGGAGCTGGATGAACTAAATGTCAGTTTATTTATTCCAGCACTACATTGCAAATGGTCTGCAAATATCTAGAAATAACTGCTGGCGCAATGAGCGTATGCTATCGGCATTTATCGAAGTTCGGCGGACATGATACGCTACATCG
Organism: Bombina bombina; assembly: GCF_027579735.1. Classification (NCBI taxonomy): domain Eukaryota; kingdom Metazoa; phylum Chordata; class Amphibia; order Anura; family Bombinatoridae; genus Bombina; species Bombina bombina. The sequence goes on along the minus strand of NC_069499.1, from coordinate 803,687,655 downwards.
TATCATGTCTGTCCGCACAATAATAAATTGACCCCTTAGTATCGAATGAGGCTTTCAATCAAAGTGCTTGAAATCCTATGAAATACTGAGTAGCCATTAATGGTAAACCAGCATTGTGCAGCTTAGCTCCAGATTGGAATATGGATGTCTGAACACTTAAAGGGACAGTCCACCTAAAAAATGTTTTAAAATATATGTAAAAGGTTATTGAAGCTAAATACATCAAACAGTATCCCAAAGTGGAACGTTAAGAAATGTGTAAGTAAAATAACTATTTCATCTTGGCCGTTTAGAGATGGCCGCCTGAGCCCTCCTACCCCTACGTCATCCTGATGTATTCAGTCTCCCAAAATTGAATCTAGTCAAATTTGCGCGGTCCCACAATTTGCACATGTGCAATGCGCCGAATATGCTCAAGGGGGGCTTTTTGTTGCAGGAACTACTAACAACCGCTCAGTATCGTAGCGGTTGTTCTTAACAGTGGATCGACTGTTAGAGTCTTTCATTTACCTTAAGTGAGCGGTTACGATACCCCTTGAGCATAACCGGTGCATTGCACATGCGCAAATTGCGGGACCTCGCAAATTTGACTAGATTAAATTTTGAGAGACTGAATACATCAGGATGACGTAGAGGTCAGAGGGCTCAGGCGGCCATCTCTAAATTGCCGAGGATGAAATATTTAGTTGATTTACTTACACATTCCTTAACTTTCCACTTTGGGATACTGTTTGATGTATTTAGCTTCAATAACCTTTTACATATATTTAGGAATTTTTTTTAGGTTGACTGTCCCTTTAAGAATGAGAATTTAAATGGTTATCCCTCTGAAGTTTGTCCTTTGTCAGCCCCTTACAGAGGCACTAAATACTTTCAGATTGTAATATAAAATGTTTAATTATGTATAGTAAAAAAAAAAAAGTTTGCAATTAACTTTCAACAATAATGATGGGTTTTCCAATTCCATTGAGTTCCTATAAAATAATGGGCGGCGTCATTAGTTACTCTTGATTTAAAAGCCTGTTCTGTTCTTGTCTAATATCCACCCCTGAGGCCAGCTAATTATCTGATAAAATAACTATCTTAACATAATTCCACATAACCATTGTTTGCACACTTTACTTAGCACAATTTCACATATTTAATCTAATCTGTTGAGGACAATTAGGGACATAATGTTTCAACAAGAGGATGCTAATTACTACAATTTTACACTCTTTTCGTCAACATTTAGGAAACTAATATATATATATATATATATATATATATATATAACAGCTGCATATCATTCTCAGGCTAATGTTTGCTTTGAATACATCATTGTATCTAGCATTTATTTTTGGTATAATATCCCTTTAAATGTGCCTTGCACCTTTTCTGAAATATACCTGGATTTCTAAAGTATCCCCAATATCCTAATTTTAGAAAGCACATGCCCTGAAATAATAATAAATGAAATGTTAAAGTTAACATCCTGTGTCTGAGACTAGCAAGTCTGATCACATATTTCTCTTTATGTTTATGAACTTTGGATATATCGCTCAACCAATGCCAAGCAAACAGCAAAACACATCAGTTTTGGACATCTTCCAGTAAAGTCTGGTCAGCTATTTATTGATATTTTCCATATACAAGGTCTCAAGGACTTCATACAATCCTACTTTACTTTACTGTTTTTTATGCTATTAGATTTTATATTGTACTTGTTTGCATCATATTACAGTTAAAGGGTATTAAAGGCAAAATTTAATGATTCATATGGAGCATATAGTTTTAAATTTTAAGATACTTCCAATTAACTTCTATTATCAAATGAGCTTTGTTCTCTTGGTATATATACATATGCTTAGAAGCAGCAATGTGCTACTAGCTGGTGATTGGTGGCCACGCACATTTGTCTCTTTGGCTCACCAGATGTGTTCAGCTAGCTTCTACTAAAGCACTGCTGCTCTGGAGCAGACTTTAACTATGTGTGTAATCCCTTTTGCCTGGGTTAAACATATACACCTAGATTAGGAGTTTTGCGTTACTGTTTTAACGCTGAAAAAATGGCCATTTCAGCATAAAAACCGTAACACAGCCATTACGAGTCTTGTCGCTATAGCTGTACCGCAAGCATTTTAGCCTGTAATGCCACGTCAATCCAGCACCCAAAAAAATTAAGTTTTTGCGTGGGATTTCCATAGCGCTGGTATTACAGGTTGTGCTGTGAGGCTATCTGAGAGCAGTAGTTATGAGTTTTGCGCAACAAAACTGTTACACAAAACTCATAACTAAAATGTTACAAAGTACACTAACACCCATGTACTACCTATTAACCCCTATTCCGCCGTCCTTCCACATCGCAAACACTAAATTTAATTTATTAACCCCTAATCTGCCGCTCCCGACATCGCCACCACTATAATAAAGTTATTAATCCCTATTCCTCCACACTCCAACATCGCCCACACTATAATAAAGCTATTAACCCCTATTCTGCCGCTCCCCGACATCACTTCCACTAAATAAAGTTATTAACCCCTAAACCTCTGGCCTCCCACATCACTGCCACTAAATAAACCTATTAACCCCTAAACTGTCAGCCCCCCACATCGCAAAAAACTAAATTAAACTATTAACCCCTAAACTTAACAACCCCCTAACTTTAAATTGAAATTACAATATCCCTACCTTAAAATAAATAAAAACTTACCTGTGAAATTAAAAAAACCTAAGTTTAAACTAGCAATTAACCTAACATAACTATTATACTAAAATTAAAATAACTACAAAATAAATAAACTAAATTACACATTAAAAAACACTACTAAAAAAATTAAATATAAAATTACAAAAAATAAAAAATACTAAATTACAAAAAATAACACACTAAATTAAAAATAACAAACACTAAATAACTAAAAATAACAAACAAAATCATCCAAAATAAAAACAATTACACCTAATCTAATAGCCCTATAAAAATAAAAAAGCCCCCCCCCCAAAAAAAAAAAAAAAAAAAAAACATAGCCTACAATAAACCACCAATAGCACTTAAAAGGGCATTTGTAGGGCATTGCCCTAAAGAAATCAGCTCTTTTCCCTGTAAAAAAATACAAAGACCCCCCCCAACAGTAAAACCCACCACCCAAACAACCAACCAAAATAAAAAAGGGCATTTGTATCTGCTTTGCCTTTAAAAGGGCATTTAGCTCTTTTAAGAAAGCCCAAACCCTAATCTAAAAACAAAACCCACCCAAAAAAGTTAAAAAAAAAAACCTAACACTAACCCCTGACAGTTTTTGAAGTCCGAACATCCAGGCGGCTAGAAGTCTTCATCCAGTCGGCAAGGTCTTCATCCATCCAGGCGGAGTCTTCTATCTTCATCCAGACGGCATCTTCTATCTTCATCCCGGCGGCGTGGAGCAGGTCCATCCTCAAGACATCCGGCGCGGAGCGTCCTCTTCATACAATCGCCGCCGTACACTGAATCTTCAATGCAAGGGAGCCTTTTCAAAATGCCATCCCTTGCATTCCTATTGGCTGATTTGATTTTTGAAATTCAAATCAGCCAATAGGATGAGAGCTACTGAAATCCTATTGGCTGTTCAAATCAGCCAACAGGATGAGAGCTGCTGAAATTCTATTTGCTGATTTGAATAGTCAATAGAATTTCAGTAGCTCTCATCCTATTGACTGATTTGAACAGCCAATAGGATTTCAGTAGCTCTCATCCTATTGGCTAATTTGAATTTCAAAAATCAAATCAGCCAATAGGAATGCAAGGGATGCCATTTTGAAAAGACTCCCTTGCATTGAAGATTCAGTGTACGGCGGCGAACGTATAAAGAGGATACTCCGCGCCGGATTTCTTAAAGGATGGACCCACTCTGCACCGCCGGGATGAAGATAGAAGATGCCGCCTGGATGGATGAAGACCTTGCCGCCTGGATGAAGACTTCTCGCGGCCTGAATGTCCGGACTTCAAAAACTGTAAGTGGATCGTCGGGGGTTAGTGTTATTTTTTTTTTTACTTTTTTTGGGTGGTTTTTTTTTAGATTAGGGTTTGGGCTTTCTTAAAAGAGCTAAATGCCATTTAAGGGCGATGCCCATACAAATGCCCTTTTTAGGTTTTTGTTAGGTTGTTCATTTTGGGGGGTTGGTTGGGTGGTGGGTTTTACTGTTGGGGGGTCTTTCTATTTGTTTACAGGGAAAAGAGCTGATTTCTTTAGGGCTGTACCTTATAAAAGGCCCTTTTAAGGGCTTTTGCTAGTTTATTGTAGGCTATGGGTTTTTTATTTTGGGGGGCTTTTTTATTTTTATAGGGCTAGATTAGGTGTAATTGTTTTTATTTTGGATAATTTCGTTTGTTATTTTTCCTAATTTAGTGTTTGTTATTTTTTGTAATTTAGTGTTTGTTTTGTTTTGTAATTTAGTATTTTTTGTAATTTTAAATTTCATTTTTTTTAGTAGTGTTAGGTTATTTTAATGTGTAATTTAGTTTATTTAATTTGTAGTTATTTTAATTTTAGTACAATAGTTATGTTAGGTTAATTGTTAGTTTAAACTTAGTTTTTTTTAATTTCACAGGTAAGTTTTTATTTATTTTAAGATAGGGATATTGTAATTTTAATTTAAAGTTAGGGGGTTGTTAGGTTTAGGGGTTAATAGTTTAATATTTTTTTTTTTGATGTGGGGGGCTGGCGGTTTAGGGGTTAATAGGTTTATTTAGTGGTGGTGATGTGGGGGGCCAGAGGTTTAGGGGTTAATAACTTTATTTAGTGGGGGCGATGTCGGGGAGCAGCGGAATAGGGGTTAATATCTTTATTATAGTGTCAGCGATTTTGGGGTGCGGGGGAATAGGGGTTAAATACTTTATTATAGTGACGGCGATATCAGGGAGTGGCGGAATAGGGGTTAATAGCTTTTATTAGTGAGGGCGATGTCGGGAGCGCCAGATTAGGGATTAATAACTTTATTTAGCTGTCGGCGATGTCGGGGGCAGTAGGGGGGTGTTTAGACTTGGGGTTTATGTTAGGGTGTAAGGTTTAAATGTAACTTTTTTCCCCCAAAGACATCAATGGGGTTGCGTTACGGCGATTGCCATTCCGCGCTTTAGGTGTTAGTTTTTTTTCCGAACACATTCTCCCCATTGATGTCTATGGGGAAAGCGTGCACGAGCACGTATTCTCAGCCCTTGGATTTTGTGCCATACGGAGCTCATCGCCACCATATCGCACACACAAGGTGGCTTTTCAAAAATGTCTACTTTGGCCATCTCTGCCTCCACCCCTAAATTATGCACAATAGCCAATGCCGACTCAAACGATTAATGGGCCACTGAAGTGTCAGCCTCATCAAGCGCATCGTTCCCTTTCTGGTGTGACAAATGCTGAATGAGTCTTAACTTCCCCGGTTCCTTCTTGAGCACAATGCTCAATGGGGACACAACTAAATTCTCAAGCGGAGGGGACAAAAAGGGGCCCACCATCCTACCAAATCTGACCTCTCTATCTTTTCTTGCAAGGCTTCCGGAAATTGGTATGCCGATTTTAAATTGAGAACTGCAAATGGGGGACAAATTAACTTTCGAACTGGGATTTTAAAACCATAAGATAAACCTGCCTGCAAAAATTCTGCCATCTCCCTATCTGGGTAATACCTAAGTGCTCTGAATATTGCCCCGAGTTTCATTGGCATGTGAGCCTTTTCCCGCAGTACTCTGCCTGAACTGCTGCTTGCCCGTGTAGCTGTTCCCAGGGTGGGTACCACTGCAGTAAATGCACACATGCCTAAAGAGGCATTGTGTTACCCTGTTGCATAACTTCTCCTGAAAACGCCAGCATTCCCTGCCCCCTTTCTTATGAAAGGAGCGATTCTGTTGCCCAGGACTAAATGTTTTCACTGGCACTGCAACCATGTTATCTAAGAGATCAAGGTTGGACCATAGGTCCATTTCCTTCATTCCAAAGGTTAGAACCGTTTTTGCTTCTAACATTCTCCTAAACTGGGCATCATTTTGCCGCCATGCTGTACCCTTACCTCTTTCATGAATGTCATCAATGACCTCCATATACTTGAGGATGTTAACTGCCTGATTAGGATTTGCCTCTATGTAACAAGAAGCAAGAACCCTAAAGCAACGCATCCACTCCTGATAAGTCTGGTCTCTTAACCTTCTTATCCCCTGTACCATCCTCTGCCATCTCCCTAACCTGATACGCAGCCCTAGATAATTAAAAAATCTTTACATAGCACCCTGATTTTTCTCGCAATCCTGGGTTTTAAATGTGAATGCAGAGAACGCACTATGCAAGTATCTGCTGTACAAGCTATGCCAACTTTCTTCCCTTTCCTAGCGCCCCCTTGTACTGCTACTGCCCCAAAAGCCTTTACCACTTTGCCGTCTGCTGCTACACTATGTACCCCTACATTCCTAGGCTTCTTATCCACTAACTTCCTGATTATTCTAAAAAATGTATGATGTCCCTCATCCTTCAGCCTTGTGGAGCTATCTTAGTCCCCTGAAGTAGATGAGTCATCAACCCTAGTGTGTGGTGGTATTGCAAGCTCACCGCTTCCAGATGCCGCTACAGCTCCGACTGCTGCCGCCCCGGTCTGTGTGGATCCAGATGCACCATCCATAACTTTCTTTCCCGTCACTGGTCCTCCTTTTGACACACTGCCAGTATCCGCTCCAACTTCCTGTGCTTTATCCGCAGTAGTGGCAACCTGTGGAACAAAAGAAAAAGTGGGAACAACACAGGGAGAAACAAGCAGCTCTGAGGACTCCCCAGCCCTACCCCTGAACATCATAGACCCTGTAGCATGCCCCCCTAACAAATGCCTAGATATAAGTCTTTTCCTCAAACTTGCCATTAGATCCATATGTCCCACTTTCTTAACTGATCCCCCATGTACCGGCGTTCCTACAGGCCCTAATGGCCCTTTAATTGCAGCCTGAGCCTTTTTAACAATCTTTTTGGGCTTATTTACGCCTTTATTGCTCACAATCCCCTTGCTCACTTTAGCCCCTCTCCCACAAGTGGAACCCCCCGGACACTCCGCTCCCCCTTGTGGCTCAACCTACCTGAAGCATGATTACCACAGGGACCTGATGTCCCAGGGCCCCCAAGCCACCCGTGATCGCTCCTGCCCCAGCCATCACCGCAATGCAATTTGACTGCGTAGTAGGTCCCAAGATGGCGACCGGAAGTGCGATGGGTGGGGCTTCAGCGGGCGCGTGCGACTGAGCGTCCCTGTGCACCGGATCTCCACATGGCGCCTCCAGGAATGGTGCATAGGGCCTACCCTCCATCCCCCTTTGACCTGACACAAAAGAGGGCGATGGTGACTCCCTGGCGCTCCCCGGAGAGAAACGCATCTCCGGGGAGTATAGCAGCAGATATGCTACTGTTTTGAGAGCTACAGCCGGATTCCAGCTAGGAACCGGCTGCCCCACTAAACTAACAGACTGTGGGGCACTGGATAGGGACAGAGAGAAAACAGGAGGGACAGAAAATCGAACAGAAAGAGGGGGGAGAAGAGAGGGACAATGGTGGGAAACAAGGGGGAAGCAGAGGATACAGCAACAGTAGTAAAAAGAGAAGGAGAAGAAACGACAGGGCCAGAGGAAGAGACAGGCAGGGAAATAGAATAAAGCAGGGATAAAGGAGGGGGGAAAAACGGAGCACGAGGGATATCACCACTAGCAGTAACTCCAGTATTTTTTTTCCTTGCAGGGGCATCCTCTTCCTCAACCTCTTTTAACTCATTCCCATCTTTCCTTCCTTTTTAAAAAAATACCCCTTAAATTGCTACGTACCTAAATAGGTCCTTCACTTTCCTTGTGTGCTCACCTTCAGTCCCTATAGTAACAACCATTACAGCTTCTGATTGGCTCTAGCACTCTGCTTATTGAAGAGTAAAAAAATTTTGTTTCCCAAGCTAGTAACGCTATGAATAAGGCAAAAGGTGGATAAAGGTATAGGAAGGTCAAATCTAAAATATGCATGAATACATTTAAACTTTAAACATGAATCATTTTTGCAATACACTTCAATTAGCAGAAATGGTTCTAGTAAAAGTTATTCAAACCTTGGGAAAGATTTATCAAGCAGCGGATGCTGCTTTCTACTCCCGAAGTTTCCGGTTTGCCTGCCATCTTTTAGGTGGCGGACTGCAATCATCCCGATCATATAATTGACAGTCCCTGCTAACTGCCGATTAGCCGTGAATGTGCAGGGGGCGGCATTGCACAAGCATTTCACAAGAAATGTTGTGCAATGATAAATGCAAACAGCGTTTGCTGTCGCAATGTCGGGCGGACACGATTCGCTACAGGATATCATGTCCGCCCCTGCATTTGATAAATCTACCTCCATGCCTGTTAAGAGAGCTGGCGGTGGTGTGTATTGTGTCAGTACAGGCTCAGTTTGACATGCAAGCCACTGCTAATTTATTGAGAGGCTATGTTTGACTGCCAGTGCACTGGGCACTTACAGCATATGTGAGTATGCTGCTGAAAAATATCTTTAACCAAAACATTTTTGCTAATGGAAGAATATTGCAAAAATACTTCTATTTGAAATTTAAATGCACCACACATATTTTATTTTTGACCTTTCTATCCCTTTAAGGCAAAGTTGAATTTTATTAAAATTGACATTAACAAACTTTTTTCTCTTGCAAGAAATTAAAGGCATAGTATATTTAGTTTTGTTCCTTTAATTATAATGCTATGTAAATAATTTTTCCTGTTAATCCATACTATATATCAGTAATTAAAGGAACATGAAACTTTTTTCTTACATAATTCAGATAGAGCATGCACTTTTAAACAGTTTTCTAATTTAATTATATTATCAAATTGTCTTTATTCTCTTGGTATCTTTTTTTTTTTTTTTTTTTAAAAAGGGACTTAAACTCAGGATCGTGCACATCTCTGGAACACTATATGGCAGTAGTTTTGCAAGATTGTTATCTATTTACAAGAGCACTACATGGAAGCACTGATTCCTTTCATGTAGTCCTCCAGACACCTGTCATGGGAACAATGCAAATTTTTAATAGCAGTGATTTGAATTTTTTTTTAAATGTTATGTTATGTCTGAAACACAAAAGACATTTGTGATTCATTTTGATGCAATTTTTTTTAGAAGATAATATAACCAATTTGGAGACATCAAAATTGCATTAGAGGGATAGAGACTTATAGGTTTGTACACATAATCCATTCTAATGATGTTTGAGAATGTGTTGTTGTCACTAAATGATTAGTCATATAGTTATGATAATGACACTGATGACTCCCATAACATTATCTCGCAAATGAGTCTTTGCTGGATGCCTGAGCTATAAGTAATCTCTGTATGTGTCCTTTTCTTTTCACCCTCCCAACCCATAATGCTCTTCGCTCCCTGCTGCTCACTTTGTTGAAGTAAATGTCACTGTATCCGCTGCTACATACAAATGACTTTTACACCATGTGCAGCCTCAATGCAAAATGTCAATGACAATATTTGTTTTCTTTTACTTTTTTGTGCTCAAGCAAAATTCAAGGGATATCATTGTTTTGAATAGAAACATTTTTGCCAAATTCTTGAATAAGAAAAAATGTTTATCGTTAAAGGTATATGAAACCCAATTTTTTTTCTCTCATGATTCAGATAGAGCATGCAATTTTAAGCAACTTTCTAATTTACTACTATTATCACATTTTCTTCATTCTCTTTGTATCTTTATTTAAAAAGCAGGAATGTAAGTTAGGAGCCAGCCTATTTTTGGATGAGCACCTGGGTAGCGCTTGCTAAATGGTGGCTAAATGTTAACCAGAATGACAACAATTTGCATTTTACATTTAATGTTTCCCTAAACATTATTTCTTTTTTGGATCTCTTATTATTCAGGGACAGTATCAACAAAAGGATTACTACCGAAACCTATAAAAAAGCAACATTGGGGCGGCGGAGCCAACTCTTGAGCCGAGCAGACGCAGATTTTTAGAACTCCTGCTATAATGAACCAATAAAAGCCACAAATAGTCCTAAAATGCTGTTTTATAAGGCAAATATGACCGCAGATTAAATAATAGCCTTCCCTGACTACATTTTGAGCCATCCGGCAGAGGATTGCTAGAACAACTGAGGTAACAGTGTTGATGGGGATTCAGTGTCTCCCTTAGTAGTGAGGAGCTGACTGCTTTTGTTGTTTTTACCGGAGTTCTCAAGACTCAGATAGCTCTTAATCGCTAGACTCTTTCACACGGCTCAGCCTGCAGGGATAGACCTGATCCCCCTTTTAGCCGAGAGGATGGCCTCCCTAATTCTGGATGCATTGACTCTACTAAGCTACCGCATGGACACCCAGCTTGCTCACCTCTCTCAATGCCTGTCTCTCAGCCGAGAAGAAGCTCCGGACTCACTAGATGAAGACCTTGACAATTTACCCGCCCCGGTGGCGCATCTGCTTGAAAGGGATAAGATGGCGGACACAACCAGACAAGGCCTCTTTACCTTCTCCCAGCAGCCTGATCTCACCGCTGACTTCACCATGATGCACCCAACTCCTGTTCCGGAGCGGCCGGCCGGAGTGGGGGTTGAGGTGAACCTGATCGCATCCAACGGCTTTGAGGATAACCCGCCTCCTCCTCTATACCTGAAAGCTGCGCACTCCGGTTCTGACATGGAGAAGACCGGTAGCGATTTGAGAAGTTCCCACGCAGATAGAGGAGGGTGGCCTAAGTCCTTGTCCACGATGCAGTACAGCAGACCTCCCGTCTTGTCCCTTGCAGAGTTTTTGCTACACAGTGAGCAACCTAGATATAAGGGCGGCATAGTACTGAAAGACCCGTTTTCCCTATCTGAACTCCATACTCGCAGAACTGATGGCAGCATGCAAGTGGGCTCCATGATTCGGTCCATGAACAGTAATACTGAACTAACTAGTAGTGCCGTCCATGGTCCTCGGGCCGGGTTATGCCGGAAGATCGGCATTGGGTGATGTACCTAGTAATATCCCATTTATATACAGTGGACCCTAATCTGTAATCTTATTTCCCTGTTTATTTCACTCTCCCTCCCTAAATGTGGAACTTAATAGCTGATGGGCAGTCCAGTTAGGGGTTATTATTGTTTTCTTGTTTGTGTCTTCCCTTTAAAAAAAAAAAAAAAAAAAAGTGCTGAAGGGTTCCATGATTGCTCATGTTCATTTGGCTTATACGCAAGTTTAAACAGTTTAGCGATTTCTTGTTACCATTCTTTTCTTAATTCCTTATTATATACCTAGTGTGATATTGTGGGGGATTATAATGTATTAGAGGGGATTTAATGTATAAATTGTATTACTAGTGTTATGAGGGCTAACTCAGATTGCAGCCATGCTGTTATACTTACTTTCATTTCTACTGTATGCAGACTCCCTGCACCCTGCAAGCTTTGGAATAGCTGGCGAATAGTTATAACCCCATTAGGTACCTCTCTCAATATGCTGGTCTATGTACTATCAACTGTTAATCATGCAGACCTCTGTTCAGCTATAGAAGATAATGTAACCTACTAATTATTGCTTACTTTATATGATATTTATATGTCTATCACCTACCACTACATCTGAAGTAATACAAGCAGACAAGTAATTTTGTCTATTGCCCACACATAAATTTACTTAGCAACTATGCAGGTTAATGTACAATTTACAATACATACGGGGAATCCCCTTATAAGGTTCATATTATTTGCTGATGACCCCTGACGAGTATTGAGTATTGCTTAACTATTCTTACCTCCCAAATTCTTAGTATGACCTGAGATTGCCATGGAGCTATTTGCCCCTAGACCAGTAAAATGGATAAGATACCCCTACATTAACACCCCTGCTCTATATTATTTACCTGTCTCTTCCGGCGTGACCCCTTCTGGGGCACACATGGAATACTCCATCCTCCTTATCCCCCCCTCCTCTCAATTATCATTGCTATAACTACTTACGCCCTTAGGTACACATAACACACAAAACATATTTTCATCTATAGTCTACATAATACTATGAATAAGCTCATCCTGCAACCCTACCATAGTTGGCTCCGCTCTCCCTTTCCCCCCCCCCCTTCCACCTTCCCCATAATTCGAGTGGCTCTTGCCCACTGCACCCCCTTTACTTCCCCCTTCTTAGTGACTCACCTGCGGTCACCTTAAAAGCCAACTCTCCACATCAAGACAGGTGTAATGGCAATTTATACTTTCTTCATATTATAGATGTGGAGACAAGACTCCAGTTGATAACACATAAAATGAAGTTATATATTGGTTAGCCCAAAACTATAGTTGACACCTCTTTAGTCATGAAATACGCTCCCATTTACTACGGTTTGTCTCTGAGTATTGATATTGATATGAATATTTTTGCACGCCTGAACATTAATGTCTCAAAGTGAGGCTTGGAACTGTTACCCTCTTCCTAGCTGCATAGATCACATGTATGTAACAATATTGAGTGTCATATTTGGATGTTACTATTATTGATGGGTAAAGTCTGTATTTTATCTCTTCTTGAAACTTCAATAAAAAAAAGTTATATTGAAAAAAGCAACATCGGGTAATACAATCTTGACAGCAAATTTCCATCACCCTAGCCACTTAAAAAAAAGCTATCCCTAACGGACAGTTTATGAGGCTCTGTAGTAACTGTACTACATTGACATCATATAATATACAGTCAGAGGAGATTAAAGAACAAGTATCTAGAATGGATAGACAGGATCTTTTGCTGGACAGAACTAGGAATTCTGATGTTGGCAAGGGCCCCTTCAAATTCATCACCACTTACAGTAAACAATACAATCAAGTATGTTGTATTTTGAGAAGAACATTGCCAATTTTGGAAAAGGACCCTATCATAGATAAAGGCATCAGTACTAAAGGTGTACATTGTATTTCTCAAAAGGCTAAGACCATTGGAGATTTTTGTAGGAGGGACATTTCCAAACGTACTGGTTCTGGAAGCAATTGGCTCAAATCAAAAACTGGTTTCTACAAATGCGGCACAAATAAAAGTAAGAGCTGTGAATATGTAGAATGTGGGGGTACATTTAGATCCACAGTAACTCATGGACATTTCAAATAAGAAGACATTTGACTTGTAACTCTATGTTATCACATGTAAGGTCTGTTCCAAACAATATGTAGGTCGTACTACAAGGAGTTTGAAAGAATTTATAAGGGAACATATACTTTCAATTGCATCTGTTCTCCACAAGACACCGGTATTTAGAAATTTTTCTATTCATTTGGATAGTTATTTGGGTCTTGGTGATAAGTTTTCATTACAAGCCATTGACAATGTTCCAGCCGGTTGTTTTTGTGGTGACAGATTGACAATGTTAAATAGAAAAGAAGCCTACTGGGTCTTTACCTTAAAAACAGGGACACTATCAGGCATTAATGAAATGACAGATCTCAGAATGTTTACAGATCGAAGTGTGGTTATTACACCACATGTGTTATGGCTTTTTCGCATTTGAGCTTGCACAGCTATTACAAGTTGCAAAATAACTTATTTTGTGTGCGCATTAAGCCGCGCTATCCAAACAGCAAAATTGCATGCTCGTTCACGTATTCCCCATAGAAGTCAATGGAGCAGACAAATAGAATTTAAAAACCCCCCACAAAAACCCTAATATGTTGCGCAAAGCCCTTTACATATTCTCCTAGAAAAGTGTACATAAAAATGCGAAATATACCATATATTGAGAAAAAAATTTTCATAACAGAATATGCTCTATTTATTTATAAATAAATATTTCTCTATATTTGTGATGATTTTTGGACTGATATATTAATTAATAGCGAGATATGAATATATATGTCTATATATCTCGAGATCTATTTGCGAATATCTCTTTGAAAATCTCTCTGAGATATTGTTTGATGTACATAAGATTGTAATGTGAAATATTTTCATTATCTCCATAGTTAAACATATCTCTATACATATAAATCCATGTTTCTCTATGTATGTGTATTTTTGTCAATGTAAAATCCTTCCTCTGCTTTTTTTTTTCTAACACCTGAAATCTCATATCTTTGAGCCATTATAATTTTTTAAAATATTTTTTATTAGACAGTGTTAATATGAGTGTAACTGTACTTTGTTATGTGTTTTTGAAGTTTTGTGAAACTTTTATGTTGCACAAAACTGTTAACTACAGCTCTTCGAGCGCAGAAAAGATTGTTGCGTAAAAGGCGAATGCGTGCACATTTTTTAAGACTTGTAATAGCTGCGCAATGGAAATTGATTGCGAAAAGACAACATTGCGCGCGGAAAACTCATAACGCGCAACTTGTAATCTTGCCCTAAGTAACTAACCAATCACTGCCACTGAGTTTATGATTAATGACATATATGGAAGCAGAATAATATTGGTAATATATCCCCTTGTTTTTTTCTAACAGCATTATATAATAGAGTATGCACCTACACTACACACACACCACTTTAAGTATATTAGTTCTTACACACATTTGTTTCACCTGAAATCACATTTTCTTTTTTTCCCTCTACTTTTTTACTCACCAACACACCTCACACTCCATTTTTTTCCACACTTTATCATCCACATCACCATTATCACTGTTGACATAACATAATTTAAAACACTCATTAACCAGCATCACCTATAAAAAAAACTATTTCACCTTCCAAAAGCCCAAATTTGTTGTATTTTAAACATTATTGGTTTTATACAGCTTTATTCTTTGTTTATACTTGTTTATTTAGTTTTGCATGCAAAGGTTCTCTGCAGGATGCATCAATATGGTAAAGGAAAAGTTACACTTAGTTTTGACTGGAATCTCAGTAATTAAAATATAGACATTTATTATACCTGTGACTTATTAAGAGAGACTCTACATTTGTTCATTATTTCCTTTGATACATATGATGCACATTAGCAGGGATTTATTATGATTTTAGAATCAAATGTCATTCAGTACTGTTTTCAATTATTCAAACATGATACTATACATTTTGTTCTGTTCACCATCTTGATCCTGAATAAGTTAATATGTATTACTTACATCATGTATATTTACACCAGTGCTGGCTATTTAAAGAGGTGGAGAGAGTTGAGACCTTTATCCTTGATGAAGTGCCTAGCAGCATGAAACACGTAGGCTTACTCTGTTAGCGGTTATTTTGCTGAGCCCTGTAGCATACAGTTGCATATACTGTTTTATTATGTACTCAATAAAGGTTAAGTTTTAACTTAAAGCAACCCTACTTCGTTGGATTGATGACGACAGGTGATGACGAGTGAGAAACCGAGGAAAGGATTCGTTTTAGCCTTAGAGCAAAGGAATGCAAGCAAGCACTTCTCAAGAGTGGTGAGTCACTCTTAGCCAAGAACCAAATATACAACATTTCCCCAGGACCGGTGAATATGTCAAGCGGTAAGAGATTGGGTCTGTATGGGAGACAAGGTGAAAGCGGTGTGGGGGGGGAGTTTCTTCCTTTTGAACTGTATGGAGGCTAAAGGTTCCAGCTTTAAGTACTGAAGAATATAAACGTATATATACAGTGAGCTATATACAGGTGCCATCTCTCTCTTTTGTGCATACCTACTTCGTTGGAGCCAACTTTTTTTGGAGTTACAAGTACACATATATAATATTCATGCACCATTTACCTGCATTAAAACACTGCACCTGCTCAGAGAGTCTGCACCGGCTTCTATGACACAGAGGCCCCAATATGTAAAACATTGACAGACCGATGAGAAACTGCCTGTTGGGGTTCACTTCGTTGTGCTGACGTGCGGTGATGCTTCTCCAGTAGTATATAATGGGGATTGTAACTTCAGCAAATGTCCGCCAACATCGCAATTGAGCTGAGATGTAGTCGGCAGGGGGGCTATATTTTAAGTATGTTATACACAATAGACTGTGCTTTTACAAAAATAAAAAAAGATTTCTATGTAGCAACACTTCAAATTATGCAGATTTGACTTCACTGTACATTCACTAGATTTCTCACGTTGGGAAATATCGCCACTGTTTCCCCATTAAAAGACAGATTACTCCCATGGAACACCTATGAAACTCCTATAAAACACTTATATATTCATCATGTCTGCGATCGAAAAAAATCCTGTTAAAACTATCGGAGCTGGAGATTATATTGCATAATGTTAGAATATGTATGCAAACTGTCGGCTAGATTTAGAGTTTTGTCGGTAACGACCCGAAAAGCTAACGCCGGCTTTTTTCTGGCCGCACCATAAAAATAACTCTGGTATTGAGAGTCCACATAAAGGCTGCGTTAGGCTCCAAAAAAGGAGCGTAGAGCATATTTAACGCAGCTTCAACTCTCGATACCAGAGTTGCTTACGGACGCGGCCAGCCTCAAAAACGTGCTCGTGCACGATTCCCCCCATAGAAAACAATGGGGCTGTTTGAGCTGAAAAAAAACCTAACACCTGCAAAAAAGCTGCGTTCAGCTCCTAACGCAGCCCCATTGTTTGCTATGCGGAAACACTTCCTACGTCTGCACCTAACACCCTAACATGTACCCCGAGTCTAAACATCCCTAACCTTACACTTATTAACCCCTAATCTGCCGCCCCCGCTATCGCTGACCCCTGCATATTATTATTAACCCCTAAAATGCCGCTCCGTAAACCGCCGCTACTTACATTATCCCTATGTACCCCTAATCTGCTGCCCTAACATCGCCGACCCCTATATTATATTTATTAACCCCTAATCTGCACCCCACAACGTCGCCTCCGCCTGCCTACACTTATTAACCCCTAATCTGCCGAGCGGACCTGAGCGCTACTATAATAAAGTTATTAACCCCTAATCCACCTCACTAACCCTATAATAAATAGTATTAACCCCTAATCTGCCCTCCCTAACATCGCCGACACCTAACTTCAATTATTAACCCCTAATCTGCCGACTGGAGCTCACCGCTATTCTAATAAATGTATTAACCCCTAAAGCTAAGTCTAACCCTAACACTAACACCCCCCTAAATTAAATATAATTTACATCTAACGAAATTAATTATCTCTTATTAAATAAATTATTCCTATTTAAAGCTAAATACTTACCTGTAAAATAAATCCTAATATAGCTACACTATAAATTATAATTATATTATAGCTATTTTAGGATTAATATTTATTTTACATGTAACTTAGTAATTATTTTAACCAGGTACAATAGCTATTATATAGTTAAGAACTATTTAATAGTTACCTAGTTAAAATAATAACAAAATTACCTGTAAAATAAATCCTAACCTAAGTTACAATTAAACCTAACACTACACTATCATTAAATTAATTAAATAAAATATCTACAATTACCTACAATTAAACCTAACACTACACTATCAATACATTAATTAAATACAATATCTACAAATAACTACAATGAAATAAACTAACTAAAGTACAAAAAATAAAAAAGAACTAAGTTACAAAAAATAAAAAAATATTTACAAACATAAGAAAAATATTACAACAATTTTAAACTAATTACACCTACTCTAAGCCCCCTAATAAAATAACAAAGCCCCCCAAAATAAAAAAATGCCCTACCCTATTCTAAATTACTAAAGTTCAAAGCTCTTTTACCTTACCAGCCCTGAACAGGGCCCTTTGCGGGGCATGCCCCAAGAAGTTCAGCTCTTTTGCCTGTAAAAAAAACTTACAATACCCCCCCCCCAACATTAGGGTGTTAGGTTTATTTAAGGGGGGTTTGGGTTAGATTAGGGGTATGTGGGTGGTGGGTTGTAATGTTGGGGGGGGGTATTGTATGTTTTTTTTTACAGGCAAAAGAGCTGAACTTCTTGGGGCATGCCCCGCAAGAGCTTTGAACTTTAGTAATTTAGAATAGGGTAGGGCATTTTTTTATTTTGAGGGGCTTTGTTATTTTATTAGGGGGCTTAGAGTAGGTGTAATTAGTTTAAAATTGTTGTAATATTTTTCTTATGTTTGTAAATATTTTTTTATTTTTTGTAACTTAGTTCTTTTTTATTTTTTGTACTTTAGTTAGTTTATTTCATTGTAGTTATTTGTAGGTATTGTATTTAATTTATTTATTGATAGTGCAGTGTTAGGTTTAATTGTAGGTAATTGTAGGTACTTTATTTAATTAATTTATTGATAGTGTAGTGTTAGGTTTAATTGTAACTTAGGTTAGGATTTATTTTACAGGTAAATTTGTAATTATTTTAACTATTTTAGCTATTAAATAGTTCTCAACTATTTAATAGCTATTGTACCTGGTTAAAATAAATACAAAGTTACCTGTAAAATAAATATTAATCCTAAAATAGCTATAATATAATTATAATTTATATTGTAGCTATATTAGGATTTATTTTACAGGTAAGTATTTAGCTTTAAATAGGAATAATTTATTTAATAAGAGTTCATTAATTTCGTTAGATTAAAATTATATTTAATTTAGGGGGTGTTAGTGTTAGGGTTAGAATTAGCTTTAGGGGTTAATACATTTATTAGAATAGCGGTGAGCTCCAGTCGGCAGATTAGGGGTTAATGTTTGAAGTTAGGTGTCGGCGATCTTAGGGAGGGCAGATTAGGGGTTAATACTATTTATTATAGGGTTAGTGAGGCGGATTAGGGGTTAATAACTTTATAATAATAGCGGTGCGGTCCGCTCGGCAGATTAGGGGTTAATAAGTGTAGGCAGGTGGAGGCGACGTTGAGGGGGGCAGATTAGGGGTTAATAAATATAATATAGGGGTCGGCGGTGTTAGGGGCAGCAGATTAGGGGTACATAGCTATAATGTAGGTGGCGGCTCTTTGCAGATTAGGGGTTAATTATTGTAGGTAGCTGGCGGCGACGTTGTGGGGGGGCAGATTAGGGGTTAATAAATATAATATAGGGGTCGGCGGTGTTAGGGGCAGCAGATTAGGGGTACATAAGGATAACGTAGTTGGCGGTCGGCAGATTAGGGGTTAAAAAATTTAATCGAGTTGCGGCGATGTGGGGGGACCTCGGTTTAGGGGTGCATAGGTAGTTTATGGGTGTTAGTGTACTTTAGAGTACAGTAGTTAAGAGCTTTATAAACCGGCGTTAGCCCAGAAAGCTCTTAACTACTGACTTTTTTCCTGCGGCTGGAGTTTTGTCGTTAGATTTCTAATGCTCACTTCAGACACGACTCTAAATACCGGAGTTAGAAAAATCCCATTGAAAAGATAGGATACGCAATTTACGTAAGGGCTCTGCGGTATGGAAAAGTCGCGGCTGAAAAGTGAGCGTTAGACCCTTTTTTGAGTGACTCCAAATACCGGAGGTAGCCTAAAACCAGCGTTAGGAGCCTCTAACGCTGGTTTTCACGGCTAACGCCAAACTCTAAATCTAGGCCTGTGTCTTTAGACGTGTAGTTTTACTTCTTTTTTTAAGATTGCAATTGTGCATTCTCAGTATTCATATTTACATTATATTGAGAATGTGCATGAAATATGAACATTACAAATGCAAAACCACTGAGACAGGGATAGTAGTGTGAGTTTCACACTACAAAAAGAGTGTACATAAATAGAACTCAACTATTCATAATCATCAATTAGAAATAGTCTTCATGTGTGAAGTAAGTGAAAGTGACAAGGTCAATAAAAATTAACTTTTATTAAGTGGTAGGACCAATAAAAATAAAAACACTAGTATTACACTTATATATATCTTTTAAATAATATGCCGTAATTTTAACAATAGGCTTATAACTTCATAGGGACATTAGAAGAGTCAAGCACTACCTTCTATTGTTTGGGCATGCTCATTTACTAATAATTAGTATAAGTTTAAATGAAAGGTTTAATAAGTAAACTTTGACTTTTTCCTATGTTCTTATTACACAGTTGCCTATGTTCAGAACAATGTTAGATTAGAAAGCATTTATTATTTTTAACCAATAATGTGTCTAGCTTAAGATATTTATATATGCACCAGAAGGTTGCCTTATTATGCTTTATTATACTTGTATTACCATCTCATTATCTAAACAATCTTTTTGCTATGTTTTGTAACCATAGCAACAAACAAGTTAGTCTTTTACTCATAATCAATGTGCATTCCACAGCTCTTATATATATGTGTATTAATATTGAATGCACTGGTCATCTATCACCTATCTATCTTATCTGTCATTTTCAGACCCCTGCATACAGTATCGTATTGTATAGTATTGCATATTATAATGTTATGTTTTTTTGCATATTTCCATCTCCTCACTTTTATCTAAGGCGACTAATTCATTGTGTGCTTTCAGTACTTCAATGGTTAATAGGGGTGTGTTGAACACCAACCAATAACCATCTTTTTTGTAACCTTTTTAAGCGGGCACTCACCTGTGCCTAATCAGGTTTATGAGTACGGCACTAGCCGAAACGCGTAAAACCTGATACTTTCTGTGTGTGTATCATGTTTGCATTTTAATTTGGAAAATAAAGGCTAATTTTTACTTTATGGATATTGGGATCGACCTCCTTTTTTCTCATTTGATTACCCTCCAAGGATTACAAGGAATCCTTTTCTGATACCCTCTATCCTTCAGCATCTTAGAGGCAACCAAGGGCGGACAAAGTGCTCTTTTCATTTTTGGAGAAAACACAGCAGCTTTGGTGATACCTTTCTCAAACAAGTCGTTTCCTTGCATATGATTGGCTGACCACCCAGCACTCGACCCAACACACGCATTCCCATTGGATGTCTGCAGACCGGAACTGGTTCAATGAGGAGCCGCGCAGCTGAGGTGCTTGCAGACGCAGTACCTGACGAGTAGCGGCGGTATCGAGTGACCGTTCTTTGGGAGGTGACGAGTAGTTGGAGCGCCTGGACGGCTCCATTTCCGCATACAGTGGATACTCGTCTGACGGAGTTTACTTGGTCGCAGTGGGTGAGTCCTCACATTGCATTAACTAAGGATTTCGTCTGTCACAAGTTTGACAAGGGGTTATATCCTGACTATCACTGAAGATTGTTATACACAAGGCTGTGAACACGCTCATTACAAATTAACCAGCTTACCTGGGTTAAAATACATTATTATCCTTCTTTTATTGACCAATAATAAGCTAATGTAATGAACGAGGAAATACTATAATCAGCTAACGTGTCATTTGCAGCATCACTGGATAAGAGAGGCTTCAAGGGTGTAACTAAGGTAAACGTAAACCAAAATGTGTGATAATACTACCCTCCAAGGGAATAAAATGGGAATGGGCTAATAATGAAAATTACAGCGATGAGTTACACCAATGTTCATAGCCCTAAAGTGGTTGTAATATAGTCATTGTCAGCAATGTACACAACAAATTGGTCTTAGTACCAATGGACACAATTAGCTTTAATCTGATGAAAAGATCAGGATATAGTCGTGAATAGATCACAATGTAGTGCTAGTCTCACTGAAATATTGTCCATCAGTTGCAGATTGTTATGCAAATGAGAAAATAGGTAATGTTACCACCAGTGATAGTGGAGAAAGACGTAGCTTTATCTTAGCCTAAATTTTGTTCTCTTTTTTCATAATCTGGGAGCTAATACTACAGAATAGTATTACACTGAACAGGTACCGCATGGGAAGGAACCAGGATTATACTCAGTTCGTGTTTTTTTAGATAGAAATGACTGCTAGACACTTTATCTTTGATGATTCTGGTTCTTCAATAACCAACCTCTACTCTCGTACCTACTGTCGCCTCGAGATCAGGATCTGTCAGGAGAATATTCCAATGTTTATTCAGAATTTGAGTGATCTGATGTATCTGATAGCTATATATTTTTCTCCTTTATTCTGAGCAGATGTTGTCTGTCTGTATTCAGACTTTCTTGATGCTCCATCTGCTGTATCCTGTTTCTAGGAGTCTTTTTTCCATATCTTTGGTTTGTTGAGCAAAAAATACTTAATTGCTACAGTTTCTTCTGATTCTTAGGAGCTCCCGTACAGGCAGAGATTTGATAGTTCCCGGGGCATGAGCACTATTATGATGTAGGAGACTGTTGGTAGCTGTCTCTTTTCAGTAAAGATCTGTGGATATTTTGCCATCCTG
Organism: Bombina bombina; assembly: GCF_027579735.1. NCBI lineage: Eukaryota > Metazoa > Chordata > Amphibia > Anura > Bombinatoridae > Bombina > Bombina bombina. The sequence goes on along the minus strand of NC_069499.1, from coordinate 803,665,589 downwards.
ATCTTTTAGTATTTTTAGGTCAAGAAATTCAAGTTTGACTGTAAGAGTACGTTAGTTTAATGTTGAGGTTGCTATCATTTAATTTCCTTAAAAATAATTCTAAATCTTCTTTGGTACCTTCCCATAGGAAGAGAATGTCGTCAATGCATCTTATCCACATTAGTATTTGGTCTGTTTCTCTTGTGTTGGTATCAGAAAAAAATCACCTTTCTTTCCCACCACCCGAGGAAAAGATTAGCATATGCCAGAGCACATGCTGTGCTCATCGCTGTGCCCTAAGTTTGAAGATATAACTGGTTAGCAAACGTAAAAACGTTATGCGAAATAATGAATTCTAGCAATTGGAGTATGAAAGTGTCATGAGCAGGGTTTTCTTGAGAACCTTCTTCTAGGAAAAATTGGACTGCCTTCAGTCCCAAATTGTGTTCAATGGAGGTATACAAGGACTCCACATCCAATGTCACGAGCCAGGTGTTCTCATTAACAGTGATATTTTCTAATCTGTGGCGTACTTCCATTGTATCTTTCACGAATGATGGTAGTGTCACAACAAATTATCTGAGGCATAGATCTAAATTTAGGCTGGCTCGTTCAGATAGACAATCATTACCTGATACAATTGGCCTTCCCAGCGGCGTATTAATATTTTTGTGAACCTTGGGAATTTTTTACGAATGCAAAACCACGATTGCAATATTGTGAAATATAAATATTTCAATTTCAAATTTGTAATATTCATAGGTCATAATATTACGATCCTGATTTCGCAATCAGGTTTTATTTACAATATTGAGATCCCAATGTAGCAACCGTGTTCTATAGTAATATTTATATAGATTTATAATAATACAGAACACACTTGCTACAGTGCGATCGCAATATAATAAGTAAAACATATAAAAAATGAGTGTTTAAATCACTATTGTATTGTACGTACAGGGGTTGAGTTTCTGTTGACACATGTAAATTGTATTGTCAAACAGTACTGTGTAAAGAGATCATTTACATAACACCTTCGATGTAGGTGGCGATGCTGCTTTGAATATATCAGAGAAGCCTTGTCACCCATTAAATGTATGATAAAACACCTCTTATTGATGCTGCTTATAAACAGTACTGTCATCCCTTTTGAACATTTCGCCGGCTTTCTTGATAAGGCGACGAATCCAATTGAATATCTTGCCGTCTGGTGGCACTTTCGATCATCCGAGTCAGAATGAGAAATCACTGACATGATACACACTACTGCTGTGCTGGTTCTCTGCCTGAGCTATGTTTAAATGGGGGTGCAGGGGGCACATGTAGTATATGTACATATGCAACTTTAACAGTTATGGCTTGCAAAAATGCTTCTATTTAAAATTAAAAGGCGCTCATACACATTTCAGTTTTGACTATTATGTCCCTTTAAAGATATAGGATTTATTATGGTGCGAGTGGACATGATCTGATATTGCGGATCATGTCCGCTGCACATCGATAAATGCCGACAGCATACGCTCTCTGCATTTATCATTGCACCAGCAGTTCTTGTGAACTGCTGGTGCAACACCGCCCCCTGCAGATTTGGGTGTCAATCAACCCGATCGTATTCAGAGAGGTTATGGAGCAGCGGTCTTTAGACCGTTGCTTCATAACTTCTGTTTCCGGCGAGCCTGAAGGGGCATCTAGCTCCATACGGAACTTGATAAATATGCCCCATAAAGTAGGTGAAACAAAGACCATCACATAATTTCAGTATATGTAAAAAATGTCTGTAGTAGAGATTTTTGGGAAAGATGTGGTATTACAAAAGCATTTTTATCTTTAATTAAAGGAACACAAAACATTATTTGCAACAAAGTTCTATAGCATTTAATCTTTCTCTAGCATTTTTGATTTAGTGGGACTCAAGCAAAAATAATTTGTCTCCCCCCCCACCAGTATTTCATTTTTAAATCAAAAGTAGCTCTGTGCGTGTTCAACCACTGCTGCAGTTTATTTTTAGTTTTTACTTTAGTGACTCTTGAATCAGTTTTCCAATTCACTTATCACATTTGCTTCATTTTTTTTAGTTTGTCATTGGTTCACCTGATGTGCTCAGCTAGCTCCCGGTAGTGCATTGCTGCTCCTAAACATTTGTCAAGAAAAAAAAAGTCCTCCTTGCTAGAGAATGCTGACAGATTTTTGAACTTGTCACAGTAGATAAAAAGAAAAACAGGCAATGTTTAATGCCTCTTGAACACACAGATATCAAAATTGTACATGTTTGTCAAAGTCATGAAAATACATCACAAATTAATAGGTTTGGGCTAACATTGCATTTTTTTTTTAATAAACAACTAAAAAACACCAATCGTTAGTTAAAGGGCCATAATAGTCAAAAACTTACATGTTCTAATTCGACCCTGCACTACTCTGTGTTTAACCATCACAAGTGCTTCTTGGAACCCACAAAGCACTGTGGGCCCTGAGCTGCACTTCTACTGTGTGTTTAACACCTTTGTGAGGGTTAAAGACACATTAGTGTAGGATCGATATTCTTAAAATTACATTACTAATGAATTAGAGCATTATCTTAAGCAAAGCAAAACTATAAATATCCAACATAAGACCATGGGGTCGATTTATGAAGCAGCGGAAGTTAAGAAGCAGCGGTCCTAAGACCGATTGGGTTGGTTGACACCCCCCTGCTAGCAGCCAATTGGCCGCAAATCTGCAGGGGCGGTATTGCACCAGCAGTTCACAAGAGCTGGGCCAGTTTTCTCTCTGTACCTGTGTAACCCCCTCCTGATTGCAATCTAGTTTTAAAAACCACCCCTACACAGGTGTTATAAAATGGGCAGGCATATAAGATGACATTTCTTAATGAAAAAGAAAAAAATAGCATGACAGTAAAGAGGTGATTTTAATTTCTGCTGTATCTGAATCATGACAGTTTAATGTTAGGTAGGCTATCTTTTTGAGCTATCAGCTTAAGATTATATTGAATCAAACATCAATTTGAATTTTAAAATCATTGTCTAAAATATTACACTGTGTGTCCTAATGTCAGTATCAATGTTTATCTTTAATACTAATTTCACATATACATACTTTCAAAGTATAATACACAATGTAACAAATGGCACTTACAAGTTCTGATGAGTGATCAATGACACAAGTATCGAGCAATTTGATTCATTAGTGATAGTTTAAAATGTATATTTGAATCAGATTGGATGATGTCATAAATCATGTGATTATGCATATTCCAATAAAAAGTGGTCAGATTGAGATCACGGGAGCGTATATTACGTCACAAATTTCAACATTTGACAATCTTGACACTTTGATAACTACGGCGGATCAATCTCGCGACAAATACAACATATTTTCAGTTGACACTTTGATAAATATGCCCCCTAATGTGTAAAATGTTATCAAGAGATTGGTATATTTTATTGAGAATAGGGTTTCTGTATCAAAGAAAGGGGATGGAGATATAATGGATACTGTAAGAGAGATAGATAGATAGATAGATAGATATAAGGGGCCAGCTCGATGTTGGTATTACAGGATTTCAGGGAATGCTATTTCATTCCCAATAATTAATTAGGTCGAATTTGCCATTTAGACCTTCGGGAATTCTAGTTCTCAATCTAAATATCCAATATATCTCCCTCTTACTCAGAACATCCTCTTTGTTACCTCCCCTAGGGTTTTTGGTAACTTGTTCAATGATATTCCAAGTCAGACAGTGTGTACTCTTGTTGTGTACATTAATGAAGTGTTTAGCTATGGAGGTAACCCTTTCCTCATGCCTTTCTCTTGAGAATGATCTAGTCTCATCTGTAGAGGTGATGTTTGAGATGTATTCTCTGATCCTAACCCTAGACTCATGGGTTGTTTTACCCACGTATTCTAAATGGCACTCATATTATTAGATAAATCACATTGTATGTTCTACAGTTAACACATGTTTTAATCTCAATTATTTCGCCTGTAACATTGACTTGAAAGGAACTGCCTGTTCTAACATGCCTTACAGTTATGGTAGCTACACTTATATGTGCCCTTAGTTTCCAGCCAGGAAGATCTTGATTCTGTTTTTTTGGGTACTGTGGGTGAGAGTATGTTCCCTAGTGTTCTACCTTTATGATAGGCAAAAGTACAACCTTTTTGTATAGTTTGTCTTAACTTTTCGTCGGCAGTGAGCATAGGAATATTTCTGCGTATGATGTTGCAGATCTGTCTGTACTCACTAGAGTATTGTGTGGTAAACTGTATTTTATCAGTTTGTCTTTCTTTCACATAGTGCTTTCCATTGTTCCTGTCTTGGATTAGATCCTTTCTATCCATATGGGATACCAGCATTCTGGCATTTTTTTATAATTTTTCTCGGGAAGCCTCTCTCCTTTAAATGATGTTCTAAGACCATCGATTCCTGCGAATAGCATCCCTCATTGGTACAATTTATTTTAATCCTCATAAATTGACCTTTAGCTATTGCTTTAAAGGCTTGTTTAGGGTGGTTGCTATTTGCATGGAGCAGCGCATTACTGGATATAGGTTTCCTGTATAGTGTGGTGGATATTCTCCCTGGATTAGTGTGGTCTACATAGAGTGTAAGGTCTAAAAAATTAATGGTTGACCGATTTGTTTCAAAGATAAATTGGAGGTTACAATCATTAGTGTTCATATATTGTACGAACCCTTCTGTGTCCTTACCGTCTCTTGTCCACACAAATATAAGCACAATGGTCTAAAATAGGCTGCTTCCGGGTGGTAAATAACCATAGAACTAGCTAATGAGCTGTTAGTTCCTGGTAGAGCGCTTCTCTCTTTGTATGCAAATTAATATGACCCTGGGGAAGTCTCCCTATGGGTGATGGGGGAAAACAGATGTGGACTCCTTGCCCAGTGTGCTTAGAGGAATGTGGCTGCACCTTACTGACGAAACCCATAGGAGACCGAAACGATCGTCTGGGGTTGTCATGTTCCTTGTTCAGAGGAGAATTGCCTGGTATTTCGGGGCTGGACTGACCTTACTTAGCAGGATCAGATTGATATACTTAAGGAAAGTTTTCCTTTGTGAAAAGCACACTGGTCTAAAAGAGGCTGCTTCCGGGTGGTAAATCGCCATAGAACTAGCTAATGAGCTGTTGTTCGTTCCTGGTAGAGCGCTTCTCTCTTTGTATACAAATATAAGATAATCAATGAAATGCCTATATAGGATTATATGGTCCATGTATGGGTTCATATCTCCAAAGATGTGGGACAGCTCCCACCATCCCATATAGAGATTGGCATAGGAGGGGACAAACTTAGCCCCCATCGCTGTCCCACATCTTTGGAGATAGAACACACCATCATAACTAAAATAGTTATGTGTAAGCAAAAAGAGAATGATCTCCAGAACATAATTCTGAAAACTGTGTGTCATATTACTCTCCCTTGATAGAAAAAAACTTTAAAGCCTGTAGTCCCTTTTCATGGGGTATTGTGCTGTCTAAGGCAGTGACGTCAACAATCAGCCATCTACAGGAACTAATCCAGGCGGTGTGGTTTAGGACCTGAATGAGATGTTTGGAATCTCTTAAATAGCTAGAGAGCTTCAACACTAGGGGCTGGAGGAGGGAATCAATCAACTCAGATAAAAGTTTCAGTAGAGACCCTATACCAGATATTATAGGTCTACCTTTCACATTTTCTACACTCTTGTGCAATTTGGGAAACATGTGAAAGATAGGTGTTATTGGATGTGGGTTGAACAGATAATCATGGGTAGATTGATCAATAAAACCTTCATATAGCCCATCATCCAATAAATGTTTCAATTCATTTGTGTAGTTGTGTTAATATCATTTAATTGTCTATGGGCTTCTATCTTGTAATCTTCAGTGTTCCAGACCACAATGCTCCCTCCCTTGTCAGATTGTTTAATCATAATGTCTTTCCTAGATTCAAGGTCCTTCAGTGCCCTCTATTCCTGTTTGGTCAAATTGAAATTTTTAGATTTGACTCTATTTGAATCATAGAGTTGTATTAGTTCTTGTTCAATTCTTGAGTGAAAGGTTTCTAAGATAGTACCCCTAGATTGTATAGGATAAAAAACGGGATTTATTTTTTCTCTGTTTGATTGGTCATATCTGGTAATTGTTCAGATTCCAACTGTTTGAGCCCTTCTTTGGTACATATGTCTGAGAAACCCCAGTTGGTGTCTTGAGTGTCTAGTTGTGTGGTGGTTATCATGGGTAAATGATGATCCAGTGTCGCCTCAACCCTGTTGTGATTGCTAGAGAAATGTTTCTTTAGAGTAAGGTTTCTGATAAATTTATTGACATCTAATAGTGTCTCAAAGAGGTTGAAGCCAGCACTGGGTACAAAGTTTAGTCCATAAATTGAGAACTTTTTCTTGTATTTGGGTCAGTTCAGTAGAAGACAGATAAATTAAGGGGGAGTTGTATATTTTTCCTGCCTCTGATTGCTCGCAGTTGGTAGCGATTGGGCTGGGGTAGCTGTCCATGATAGTTCTTCTGTAAGAGGGTATTTTTTTTATCAAGCCTGGTGCTAAAAAAGCCTGGTCCAGTTTATTCTTATCTGATTCATAGTGTTGTTGTTGTTGTGGTGGGTTATGTGGTATTGTATATCTATTATATCCTGTTTTCTTTTTAGTACCAGTTATATGGCTGTCATCAGTAGTAACTGCCTTTATAGGTTTAGATACTGAGGGACCAAAAGTGTATCAACCACGTGTATTATGTCCTCTATTATTGCGGTATGTGGTGCGTATTTGTTCACTTAGGGGTGGTTCCACAACCAGCTCTGTCCTCCTCAGCTGTATCTTCAGCTGATTCAGCCTCTGTATCTGAAAAAGTTACATGTCTTTCCTCGGATCTTGATCTATTTCTATGTCCTCTAGGTCCTGATCTGTTATTGTGTCTGTAGTTAAGAAATCTGTCTCTCTTTTGCCACAAATGGACTGTATTGGTTTGGTAATCAGTCCAATCCCTAAGAAACTTGTTATGTTTGAGTGCTACTAAGTCTTCAACTGATTTCTCACTTGTTTCTGACAACATTTTATCAAAGGCGCTATATTCTACTTTGTGTTGATGTGCATTAAGTTGATTCTGTAAATTTTTTTTATTTATCACACATAACAACAAAAAATCTTACGCGATACAACATGCTCAATTTAAACCAGGGGCCCACAGGACCCCTGAGACAAAAATAAAGGATTATATGTACCTTAAGATTACAATTCTCTTGTTATTGCATTTTACTATTTACCTAAGAGAAAAAGAAAAAAAAAAGACTAATAAACCCACACAAAAAAAAGGGAAAAGAAAAGAAAAAGGAGTAGCCGACGCCACCTCTTTTTCTGTCCCCCCCCCCCCCCACTCCGTCAGCCCACCAAGGTCTCATTAGCATTGTTAAGCCATATACTCGGTAAATGACCGGCAAGCATTTGTGATTGAACATATCCAGTTTTCATTAATGGTTTAACTAAGGTAATTTCGGCAAAAAACTGGAAGTTATAGGATAAACACTTTCCAGTGCTTAAAAAATAGTGCTAGTCGAGTATCATTTGGATTTTGTAATTATATTGTTATAGAAGACATTGGGAGACCAAGGCGTTCTTGAGTTCTTTCATGCTGGGTGCAGATTTGGCTTTCCATGATCTCAAAAATTAGATTTCGGGCCGAGGAATATAATTGTATTAATTAATTTAAAATTTCGTACAGATCCTTGAAATTTAACTAAAAAAATACTTCCATCGGCTGAATATGATAGTCTATGTTTAGAGTTGCAATTCATCCAATACCTTACTTTACTTCAGAACTGTCCAACTTTTGGGCAGGCCCAGAAACAATGAAAAAAGGTCTGCAGCGGGGGAGAACTACATCTTGTACACAAACTATTTATCTTATACCAATTAGATACTCTAGCTGGGGTCAAATATGTCATTAAAGTTATTTTAATCTGAGATTCTCTCCATGTCGTTAGAACCCAGCTTTTCTCTGTTAAACTAAAAGTATTGATTATTACCTGTCTATCTATATCTGGAAAGAATTTAACTCCATTTAGAAAACTATATATTCTACTTGGTCTGCAGAAGACCGTTGATTAAGGAGTAGATAAAAGAAGAAATAGAGTATAGACCCATTGATAAACCATTAATCCTAGTTTGTATGTCTCAAAGTGACCAATCCATACCATACCTTTGTTTTTAATTCAAAGGCCAAAGTGGTCTTATCTGTAAATAAGCATAGAAGTCTCGATTTGGAAGCCCAACTTGGTTACACAGTTTGGAAAAAGTTAAAGAAGCTAAATTTAAATCTAGCATTTGTATAATATAATTCAGGCCTTTAGAGGGCCATTGTCTAAAGACCTCATCTGTTAGACCTGGCGAAAAAATTGGATTACCTGTAAAAGGTAAAACTTTGGAGACATAGGGGGAACATCCCGTTTCAACACAAAACTTTTGCCAAGCTATAATAATATACCTGAAAGTTACGAGACAAAAAATCTTCGAAGGGAGAGAGGTAATAGGGCAATGTAGGATTGCGTTCAGTCGAAAAGGGACCACGAGAGAAGATTCATAGGCAAACAAAGACACTTGTTCTTGCTCTGTTAGCCAATCAACTGCAACCTTAACGCGGGCTACTATACTGTAAGGTTGTATATTTGGGAGGGCTAGACCTGCCGCTGCTTTATCATTCATAAGGCAAGTTACCGCAATGCGTGCCTTTGCGCCTTTCCAGAGAAATTTAGAACACGACTTGTTATATTTTATTACATCGGCTTTATGTATAGGAATCGGAATATTCTGTATTAAGTAGAATATTTCGGAAATAGTATTGTTTTATTATAATGACCCAGGCTGATAAGGAAATGGGAAGATTTACCCAATCCTCTAACTTTTTCTTACATTCCACGAAACATTTGCGGAAATTTCAGGTTTATACCATTCCTCTGGGTTAGGAATTAAGTTAATGCCAAAATACGTAATCTGTGAGGTTTCACTAAAAGGATGTTTAATGCTTTGATCTTTTTTATTTAACTATAAGAGTTCAGATTTAGATAGATTAATTTTATAGCCTGAGATTTGGCCAAAAATTCTAATCATATCCAAAAGAAGAGGGCGGTTCTTCTTCATATTACTTAAAAATAAGAGTAAATCATCTGCATACATCAATAGCACCAATTTATGTCCTCCAATATGAATCCCCCTCCAACTGGATGGCGAAGCAAATCGCCAGAGGATTCCAATGACACTTTAAATAATAATGGGAGAGAGGGACAGCCTTGTCGGGTACCCCTTTGTAAAACTAAACGCTGTGAAATTTCCCATTAATAATAAAGCGGAAGTCAGGGGCGCAGTAAATTAACTGAATAAAATTGTTAAATGTCCAGTCAGACCAAACTAGCTCTAAAGAGAGAAAAATAAATGTTTCATGAAATGCAATCGAACGACTTCTCTGCGCTCAACCGTTAATAGAGCGTAGATCTACAGACTCTCTATGTCTTGAAGATCTAAATTTGTTCCAAAGAAATCTAACAAAGTCATTACCTTCCGCATATTCTTGGCTTGGGTTCCTCCACAGCATAAACCTGATTGGTTTTCATGAATTATTTGGCTAGTTGAGGCTTTATTCCGTTTGCTATGATAGAAGTTAATAGCTTATAATCAGCGTTAAATACAGAAATGGGCTATACGAAGAAGCAATTCTGGATCTTTATTTTTTGGGGGAATTAAAGATATGTTAGCAGCGGCGAAATATGGGGGAACAGTTATTTTTTTTAATAAATAAAGATTAAATAGTTTCACCAGGGATGGAACGATTTGCAATTGCAAGATCCTGTAGAATTTCAATCGGCAGGCAATCTGGCCAGCAGCCTTATTGGTCTTGGCTATCTTAATTGCTGCAAAAATATCATCTTCAGAAATGGGCATATTTATCTCTGACAAGATTTTTGTAGGGATTTGAGGACCTTGATTTTGCCCCAGAACAATTTTTCCTCATCTACTTCATGCTCCTCATGTCTATATAGTTCTCCAAAATAATTATAAAAAGCTTTACTGATATCTGCATTATTAGTGAATCTTTCAGTGCCACTTCTAATGACCGCTATACTATTTCTATTGATTGATTTCGTCATCCTAGCCAAAAATTCGGCCGATCTACCGCCAAAGCCCCCATAGAGAGCCTTTTGTCTTTGCACCTCTTGAGTAGTTTTTGGACAAATAAATACATCCCGGGCAGTCTTAGCATTAATATACTTAAGCCAATTAAAGTTGGAGCGGTCCCCCAAATATGCTCTGTAGGCGTTTTTGACTTGGCTAGATATCTGGTTCTCTTGTTTAAATTTTCTCTTAAGATGGCACATATGGCTTTAATCTTCCCTCTTTAATACAGCTTTAGCTGTTCCCAAAACACTTCAGGGTCTATCTTTATATGAGATATTATAGCTGACAAATTCTCTCCATTGTCCCATTCAACCAGTTTTGAAAGTTGATATTATTCACTAGCGGCTAGATTGCGAGTTTTGTCGCTAAGGCTGTGCGGTGCTAACGAGCAGTTTATGCTCACCGCTCACCTACAGACAACGCTGGTATTACAGGTTTATTTAAAACCCGGCGTTAGCCGCAGAAAAGTGAGCGGAGAGCCAATTTAGCTCCACCATCTCACTGTAATACCAGTGCTGCTTACGGGTAGCGGTGAGATGGCTAAATGCACGATTTCCCCATAGGAAATCAATGGGGGAGAGCTGGCTAAAAAAAAAGCAGCGTTCAGCTCCTAACGCAGCCCCATTTGATTCTTATGGGGAAATACATTTTATTTCTACACCTAACACCCTAACATGAACCCCGAGTCTAAACACCTCTAATCTTACACTTATTAACCCCTAATCTGCCGACCCCCGACATCGCCGACACCTGCATTATATTATTAACCCCTAATCTGCCGCTCTGTACACCACAGCCACCCTACATTATATTTATTAACCCCTAATCTGCCGCCCCCAATGTCGCCCGCAACCTACCTACAATTATTAACCCTAATCTGCTGCCCCCCAAACATCACCGCCACTATAATAAACATATTAACCCCTAAACCTAAGTCTAACCCCTAACCCCCCTAACTAAATATAATTTAAATAAATCGAAATAAAATAACTACAATTAACTAAATTATTCCTATTTAAAACTAAATACTTACCTATAAAATAACCCTAAGATAGCTACAATATAACTAATAGTTACATTGTAGCTATCTCAGGGTTTATTTTTATTTTACAGGGCAACTTTGTATTTATTTTAACTAGGTACAAAAGTTATTAAATAGTTATTAAACTATTAATAACTACCTAGCTAAAAAAAAGTACAAATTTACCTGTAAATAAAACCTAACCTAAGCTTACAATTACACCTAACACTACACTATAATTAAATTAATTCCCTAAATAAACTACAATTAATTAAAATTAAATAAAATTATCTAAAGTACGAAACCCCCCCCACTAAAGTACAGAAAAATAATAAAATAATTACAAGTTTTTTAAACTAATTACACCTAATCTAATCCCCCTAATAAAATAAAAAAGCCCCCAAAATAATAAAAAGCCCTACCCTATACTAAATTACAAATAGCCCTCAAAAGGGCTTTTTGCGGGGCATTGACCCAAAGTAATCAGCTCTTTTACCTGTAAAAAAAGTTACAATACCCCCAACATTAAAACCGACCACTCACACACCCAACCCTACTCTAAAACCCACCCAAATCCCCCCTTAATAAAACCTAACACTAACCCCTTGAAGATCACCCTACCTGAGGAAGTCTTCACCCAACCGGCCGAAGTCCTCAATGGAAGCCGGGAAGAAGAGGTCCTCCAGACGGCAGAAGTCTTCATCCAGACGGCATCTTCTATCTTCATCCATCCGGAGCGGGTCCATCTTAAAGCCATCCGACGCGGAGCATCTTCTTCATCCGGAGTCTTCTTACTAAATGACGGTACCTTTAAGTGACGTCATCCAAGATGGCGTCCCCTTCCAATTCCCGATTGGCTGATAGAATTCTATCAGCCAATCGGAATTAAGGTAGAAACAATCCTATTGGCTGATGCAATCAGCCAATAGGATTGAGCTCGCATTCTATTGGCTGATTGGAACAGCCAATAGAATGCTAGCTCAATCCTATTGGCTGATTGGATCAGCCAATAGGATTTTTTCTACCTTAATTCCGATTGGCTGATAGAATTCTAATCAGCAATCGGAATTGAAAGGACGCCATCTTGGATGACGTCACTTAAGGTACCGTTATTTATTAAGAAGACTACGGATGAAGAGGGATGCTCCGAGTCAGATGCTTGAAGATGGACCCGCTTTGCTCCGGATGGATGAAGATAGAAGATCCAGTCTGGAGGACCTCTTCTTCCCGGCTTGGATGAAGACTTTGCCCCCCCCATCTGGAGGACCACTTCTGCCCGGCTTCGTTGAGGACTTCGGCCCGGTTGGGTGAAGACTTCTCAAGGTAGGGTGATCTTCAAGGGGTTAGTGTTAGGTTTTATTAAGGGGGGAATTGGGTGGGTTTTAGAGTAGGGTTGGGTGTGTGAGTGGTGGGTTTTAATTGTTGGGGGGGTATTGTATTTTTTTTACAGGTTAAAGAGCTGGATTACTTTGGGGCAATGCCCCCACAAAAAGCCCTTTTAAGGGCTATTTGTAATTTAGTATAGGGTAGGGCTTTTTATTATTTTGGGGGGCTTTTTTATTTTATTAGGGGAATTAGATTAAGTGTAATTAGTTTAAAAAACTTGTAATTATTTTATTATTTTCTGTAATTTAGTGTGTTTTTTTTCCGAACTTTAGATAATTGTATTTAATTGTAATTAACTGTGGTTAATTTAGGGCATTAATTTAATTATAGTGTAGTGTTAGGTGTAATTGTAACTTAGGTTAGGTTTTTATTTTACAGGTAAATTTGTACTTATTTTAGCTCTGTAGTTATTAAATATTTAATAACTATTTAATAACTATTGTACCTAGTTAAATAAATAGAAAGTTGCCCTGTAAAATAAAAAATAAACCCTGAGATAGCTACAATGTAACTATTAGTTATATTTGTAGCTAGCTTAGGGTTTATTTTATAGGTAAGTATTTAGTTTTAAATAGGAATAATTTCGTTTATTGTAGTTATTTTATTTCAATTTATTTAAATTATATTTAAGTTAGGGGGGGTGTTAGGGTTAGACTTAGGTTTTGGGGTTATACATTTAATATAGTGGCGGCGACGTTGGGGGGCAGCAGATTAGGGGTTAATAAATGCAAGTAGGTAGTCAGCGATTTTAGGGACGGCAGATTAGAGGTTAATAATATTTTAACTAGTGTTTGCGAGGCAGGAGTGCGGCCGGTTTAGGGGTTATATATTTATTAAAGTGGCGGTGATGTCCGGTTCAGCAGATAGGGGTTACATTTTTTATTTAAGTGTTTGTGATGTGGAAGGGGGCCTCGGTTTAGGGTTAATAGGTAGTTTATGGGTGTTAGTGTACTTTTCTAGCACTTAGTTAAGAGTTTTATACTACGGCGTTAAAACCTCTTAACTATTGACTTTCAAATGCGTTAGGGATCTTGGAGGTAGAGGGTGTTCGCTCACTTTTAGGAAGACTCGTAATTACCGGCGTTAGGAAAATCCCATTGAAAATATAGGATACGCAATAGACGTAAGTGGATTTGCGGTATTTTGAGGTCGCAAAAAAAAGTGAGCGGTACACTTGTCACCTGCAAGATCGTAATACCAGCAGGGCGTTAAAAAGCAGTGTTGGGAGCTTCTCAACGCTGCTTTTTAACCCTAACACAAGACTCGTAATCTAGGCATAGGTGTTTAGGGGAAAAAAAATTGTCTGAATTGGCGGTGTGAATGTATCAGTGACGCATTAAGTGTTAATGTAATAATGCATGGTCCGAAATTATTATGTCTCCAATGTCCCGCTCTCCATTCTAAACCAATATCAAAGACTCTGCAATTAAAAATAGGTCGATCATGGACAAAGATTGATGTCCTTTGACACATGCAGAGAATACATCTCAGATCTGGGTTCTGAGATCGCCAAATATCGACTAGCCCCAGCTGTGAACAAAACTTCTGCAAGATCTGTACTTTCCCTATCCCGTGTGAACATAGGTGTTTTATTGGCTCTGTCTAGTAAAGGTCCGCAATTAGATTAAAATTCCCTGCCACTATGAGATTTTGACCTATATATTTGTGCAAAAGTAATGTCATTTTATTCCAAAAATCTATATCAACTTTGTTAGGACCATATATATTACAAAGCACGAATCGCGTTTTGTTATAGAGTATCTCTATAATTTTAAAACGACCTTCCGAATCTTTAACAGAGGATATTATTTTGCAATCTAAGGTTTTGTTGAAAAGAATTACCACTCCTCTCTTACTATAATTATAAGGAGCAGCAATTACTTCACCAACCCAGTTAGTCTGAAGTTTAGGAATTTCAGAAGCTTTTAAATGGGTCTCCTGTAAGAAGGCTATATCTGGTTTCGCTTTAGCAAGATGTTTAATTATAGCTTTTCTTTTTATTGGGGAGTTTATGCCCCCTACATTGCAAGAGACTATTTTAAGAGTTGATGTCATTAACCTTAGTTAAAAATGCGTATATGAGAATAGATCCAGGGGAGAGCGGAGAGGAAGGGGAGTTAAGAGAGAGTGGACCACATCTCGTATAGGAGGAAGAAACAATAAACGAAAAAAATAAAAAGAATAAAAGAATTTACCATATGCCCCACAAATGTTATATATTTCTGAGTACATTTAAAAAAAATAACTTGCATAAATCTTAAAATACATATATACAAAAAACATCTTGACCCACAGTTCAGCAAATACAATTGCGATCCCAAACCCAATTGAAGAGGGGAGAAAAAAAAACAAAAAAACATATGCCCCACAAATACTATATAATTCTGAGTACATTGTGAAATAAAATAATTTGCATAAATCTGAAAATACATGTATACAAAAACATCTTGACCCACAATACAGCAAATACCAATTGCAATCCCATAAACAATTGAAGAGGGGGAAAAAATAAAATAAAATAAAAACAACCCATATGCCCCACAAATACTATATAATTCTGAGTACATTTTGAAAGAAAATAACTTGCATAGATCTCAAAATACCTATATACAAAAAACATCTTGACCCACAATACAGTTAATACAATTGGGATCCCATACACAATTGAAGAGGGGGAAAAAAAAAATTAAAAAAAAGGAAACCCCAAACCCCGCACCCACCTTGGAAAAACAACATCTAAAACAAAAACCCCATCCTGTATACAGTATCTAAAAACCAAAGAATACATTAAAACAAACTCCATTCTTGACGCTAAGCTTACAATACCCATCAAACGCTCCTGATATATGGGTTAGAATCAGAATCATGCTAATCCCATCTTTTTGCACAAAGCAATAGCTTCATTAGTATCATTTAATGTGTATGAGGTTTCTGCCTTAGCTACTAAAAGCTTAGCAGGGTAAACTAGCCTAACGCTACACTCTGCTCCCAAAAAAATTGTGAAAAGGGGCAACATTTCTCTTCGTTTAGTAAGGGTCTCAGAAGAAAAGTCTTGAAAAACATAATTTATGTAAGAACTTACCTGATAAATTAATTTCTTTCATATTGCCAAGAGTCCATGAGCCAGTGACGTATGGGATATACAATCCTACCAGGAGGGGCAAAGTTTCCCAAACCTCAAAATGTCTATAAATACACCCCTCACCACACCCACAATTCAGTTTAATGAATAGCCAAGTAGTGGGGTGATAAAGAAAGGAGTAAAAAGCATCAACAAAGGAATTCGGAAATAATTGTGCTTTATACAAAAAAATCATAACCGCCACAAAAAAAGGGTGGACCTCATGGACTCTTGCCAATATGAAAGAAATGAATTTATCAGGTAAGTTCTTACATAAATTATGTTTTCTTTCATGTAATTGGCAAGAGTCCATGAGCTAGTGACGTATAGGATATCAATACCTAAGATGTGGAACTCCACTCAAGAATCACTAGAGAGGGATGAATAAAAAATAAACAACAGCCATACGTTGAAAAAATGATCCACAACCCAAATATAAGTTATTTTCATAATGAAAAGAAAAACTCAAAACATCAGCAGAAGAATCAAACTGAAACAGCTGCCTGAAGAACTTTTCTACCAAAAGCTGCTTCTGAAGAAGCAAAAACATCAAAAACTGTAGAATTTAGTAAATGTATGCAAAGAGGACCAAGTTGTTGCTTTGCAAATCTGATCAATTGAAGCTTCATTCTTAAAAGCCCACGAATTGGAGACTGATCCAGTACAATGAGCTGTAATTCTCTGAGGCGGGGCTTGACCCAACTCCAATAAGCTTGAAGAATCAAAAGCTTTAACCAAGAAGCCAAGGAAATAGCAGAAGCCTTCTGACCTTTCCGAGGACCAGAAAATATAACAAATAGACTAGAAGTCTTCCTGAAATCTTTAGTAGCTTCAACATAATATTTCAAAGCTCTCACCACATCCAAAGAATGTAAGGATCTTTCCAAAGAATTCTTAGGATTAGGACACAAAGAAGGGACAACAATTTTTCTACTAATGTTGTTAGAATTCACAACCTTAGGTAAAAATTTAAATGAAGTCCGCAAAACCGCCTTATCCTGATGAAAAATCAGAAAAGGGGGATTCACAAGGAAAGCAGATAATTCAGAAACTCTTCTAGCAGAAGAAATAGCCAAAAGGAAAAACACTTTCCAAGAAAGTAGTTTAATGTCCAAAGAATGCATAGGCTCAAATGGAGGAGCCTGTAACGCCTTCAAAACCAAATTAAGACTCCAAGGAGGAGAAATTGATTTAATGACAGGCTTAATACGGACTAAAGCCTCTATAAAACAGTGAATATTAGGAAGTTTAGCAATCTTTCTGTGAAATAAAAGAGAGCAGAGATGTGTCCCTTCAAGGTACTTGCAGACAAACCTTTATCCAAACCATCCTGAAGAAACTAAAATTCTAGGAATTCTAAAAGAATGCCAAGAGAATTTATGAGAAGAACACCAGGAAATGTAAATCTTCCAAACCCGATAATAAATCTTTCTAGAAACAGATTTACAAGCTTGTAACATAGTATTAATTACTGAGTCAGAGAACCCTCTATGACTTAGCACTAAGCGTTCAATTTCCATACCTTCAAATTTAATGATTTGAGATCCTGATGGAAAAACGGACCTTGAGACAGAAGCTCCGGCCTTAACGGAAGTGGCCAAGGTTGGCAACTGAACATCCGAACAAGATCCGCATAACAAAACCTGTGTGGCCATGCTGGTGCCACCAGCAACACAAACGATTGTTCCATGATGATTTTGGAAATCACTCTTGGAAGAAGAACTAGAGGCGGAAAGATGTAAGCAGGTTGATAACACCATTGAAGTGTCAACGCATCTACTGCTTCCGCCTGAAAATCCCTGAACCTGGACATGTATCTGGGAAGTTTCTTGTTTAGATGAGAAGCCATAAGATCTATTTCTGGAAGACCCCACATCTGAACAATCTGAGAAAACACATCTGGATGGAGAGACCACTCCCCCGGAAGTAAAGTCTGACGGCTGAGATAATCCGCCTCCCAATTGTCTACACCTGGGATATGAACTGCAGAAATTAGACAGGAGCTGGATTCCGCCCAAACAAGTATCCAAGATACTTCTTTCATAGCTTGGGGACTGTGAGTCCCACCCTGATGATTGACATATGCCACCGTCGTTATATTGTCTGTCT
Source organism: Bombina bombina (assembly GCF_027579735.1). Taxonomy (NCBI): domain Eukaryota; kingdom Metazoa; phylum Chordata; class Amphibia; order Anura; family Bombinatoridae; genus Bombina; species Bombina bombina. The sequence continues at coordinate 803,647,799 of NC_069499.1, read as the reverse complement.
GAAAACAAAGGAACGGTTCTCTCTTCAACAGAGGCCAAAACTGAAGAGCTCTGAGAATTGCACGTTCTAAAATATTGATTGGTAATCTCGCCTCTTGAGATTTCCAAACCCCTTGTGCTGTCAGAGATCCCCAGACAGCTCCCCAACCTGAAAGACTCACATCTGTTGTGATCACAGTCCAGGTTGGCAGAACAAAAGAGGCCCCTTGAACTAAACGTTGGTGATTTAACCACCACGTCAGAGAGTGTCGAACATTGGGATTTAAGGATATTAATTGTGATATCTTTGTATAATCCCGGCACCATTGATTCAGCATACAAAACTGGAGAGGTCTTATGTGAAAACGAGCAAAATGAATCGCGTCCGATGCTGCAGTCATGAGGCCTAAAACTTCCATGCACATAGCCACTGAAGGGAATGACTGAGACTGAAGGTGCCGACATGCTGCAACCAATTTTAAACGTCTCTTGTCTGTTAGAGACAGAGTCATGGACACTGAATCTATCTGGAAGCCTAAAAAGGTGACCCTTGTCTGAGGAATCAAGAAACTTTTTGGTAAATTGATCCTCCAACCATGTTTCAAAGAAACAACACTAACGTAAGAACGTAAAGACTGAGCTAGTACCAAGATATCGTCCAAATAAGGAAACACTGCAATACCCTGTTTTCTGATTACAGAGTTTAGGGCACCTAGAACCTTTGAAAAGATTCTTGGAGCTGTTGCTAGGCCAAATGGAAGAGCAACAAATTGGTAATGCTTGCCTAGAAAAGAGAATCCCAGGAACTGATAATGTTCTGGATGAATCGGAATATGAAGGTAAGCATCCTGCAAGTCTATTGTAGACATATAATGTCCTTGCTGAACAAAAGGCAGAATAGTCCTTATAGTCACCATCTTGAAAGTTGGTACTCTTACATAACGATTCAAAATCTTCAGATCCAGAACTGGTCTGAATGAATTTTCTTTCTTTGGGACAATGAATAGATTTGAATAAAACCCCAGACCTTGTTCCTGAAAAGAAACTGGCATGATTACCCCTGAAACCTCCAGGTCTGAAACACACTTCAGGAAAGCCTGAGCTTTTACTGGATTTACTGGGATGCGTGAGAGAAAAAATCTTCTCACAGGAGGTCTTACTCTGAATCCTATTCAGTACCCCTGAGAGACAATGCTCTAAATCCATTGATTTTGGACAGAATTTGCCCAAACATCCTTGAAAAACCTTAATCTGCCCCTACCAGCTGAGTTGGAATGAGGGCCGCACCTTCATGCGGACTTAGGGGCTGACTTTGGTTTCTTAAAAAGCTTGGATTTATTCCAATGTGAGGAAGGCTTATAATTGGAAACAGATTCCTTGGGGGAAGGATTAGATTTTTGTTCTTTATTTTGACGAAAGGAACGAAAACGGTTAAAAAGCTTTAGATTTACCCTTAGGTTTTTTATCCTGAGGCAGAAAAACTCCCTTTCCCCCAGTAACAGTTGAAATAATAGAATCCAACTGAGAACCAAATAAATTATTACCTTGAAAAGAAAGAGATAGTAATCTAGACTTAGATGTCATATCAGCATTCCAACATTTAAGCCACAAAGCTCTTCTAGCTAAAATAGCTAAAGACATGGATCTAACATCAATTTTGATAATATAATAAAATGATTAGCATGTTGCAACAAGCGAACAATGCTAGACATGTCAGGATCCAATTCTTGTTGCGCTAAATTCTCCAACCAAAAATGATGCAGCTGCAACATCAGCCAAAGTAATTGCAGGCCTGAGAAGATGACCTGAATATAGATAGGCTTTCCTTAGATAAGATTCAAGCTTCCTATCTAAAGGATTTTTAAAGGAAGTACTATCTTCCATAGGAATAGTGGTTCATTTAGGAAGAGTAGAAATAGCCCTATCAACTTTTGGGATCTTTTCCTTAAAACTCTATTGAAACTGCTGGTAAAGGATACAATTTTTTAAACCTTGCAGAAGGATTAAAAGGAGTACCCGGCTTATTCCATTCCTTAGAAATCATATCAGAAATAGCATCAGGAATAGGAAAAAACCTCTGGAGTAACCACAGGAGGTTTAAAACAGAATTTAAACGTTTACTGGTTTTAATATCAAGAGGACTAGCTTCCTCAATATCCAAAGTAATTAACACTTCTTCTAACAAAGAACGCATATACTCCATTTTAAATAAATAAGTAGATTTGCCAGTGTCAATATCTGAGGAAGGATCTTCTGAATCAGATGGATCCTCATCAGAGGTGGATAATTCATTATGTTGTCGGTCATTTGAAATTTCATCAACTTTATGAGAAGTTTTAAAAGACCTTTTACATTTATTAGAAGGCGGAAATGCAGACAAAGCCTTCAGAATAGAATCAGAAACAAACTCTTTAAAATTGATAGGTATATCATGTACATTAGAGGTTGAAGGAACTGCAACTGGCAATGTACTATTACTGATGGAAACATTCTCTACATGTAAAAGTTTATCATGACAACTATTACAAATGACATTAGGAGATATAATCTCCACAATTTTACAACAAATGCACTTAGCTTTGGTAGAACTGATGTCAGGCAGCAAAGTTCCAACAGATACTTCTGAGTCAGGATCAGATTGAGACATCTTGCAAAATGTAAAAGAAAAAACAACATATAAAGCAAAATTATTAATTTCCTTGTATGACAGTTTCAGGAATGGGAAAAATGCAAATAGCATAGCCCTCTGACATAGAAAAAGGCAAGAGGCAAACAGCAATGGGGTAATAAATAATGAAAAAAGTTTGGCGCCAAGTATGACGCACAACGTAACTGAAATGTTTTTGGCGCCAACCATGCCCGGAAATGACACACTTGCGTCACTAACGACGCAACCCTGTGTGAACAACTCGGCATCACATACGACGCCTGAAATGACGAACTTGCGTCAACGGACGTGCCTTTTCGCGCCAAAAAATTCTTGCGCCAAGAATGACGCAATAAAGTGTAGCATTTGGCGCACCCGCAAGCCTAATCCAGCCCGCAATTTGAAACAAAGTAGTTAATTGAAAAAAGACTAAACCCCAGGGAAAAATATTTCTTAATATTTACTTTCCCCAAATATGAAACTGACAATCTGCAAAAGGAAATACATGAACTTGACTCAAGGCAAATATAAGTACAGTACATATATTTAGAACTTTATATTAATGCATAAAGTGCCAAACCATAGCTGAGGTGTCTTAAGTAATAAAAAACATACTTACCAAAAGACACCCATCCCCATATAGCAGATAGCCAAACCAGTACTGAAACAGTTATCAATAGAGGTAATGGTATATGAGAGTATATCGTCAATCTGAAAAGGGAGGTAGGAGATGAATCTCTACGACCGATAACAGAGAACCTATGAAATAGACCCCCGTTAGAAAAATCATTGCATTCATAGGTGATACTCTCCACGTCCTCTGACATTCGCTGTACTCTGAGAGGAATCGAGCTTCAAAATACTGAGAAGCACATGTCAACGTAGAAATCTTAGCACAAACTTACTTCACCACCTCCATAGGAGGCAAAGTTTGTAAAACTGAATTGTGGGTGTGGTGAGGGGTGTATTTATAGGCATTTTGAGATTTGGGAAACTTTGCCCCTCCTGGTAGGATTGTATATCCCATACATCACTAGCTCATGGACTCTTGCCAATTACATGGAAGAAAATCAAAATCTTATGGGTATCAATATGAAGGGCATTACGTTTCCTGTAGTGTTTCAAATATAATACAAAAACAGAAAAGCTGAGGGGCGCTTACGTTCCTGGAGTTGGTCTGTGAGCAGGAAAAAAGCCGGTTGCTCTGTTGAGCAGGAAGTGAATCCACTGTGATAGCATGTAGCAATTTGCAGTGATGATCTCCTTCCTGTTTCACTGTAGTGAAGGGTGCAGCCTGAGATAGAAGGGGGTGTATTCTCCAAAACACCTCCAGAAGAGTACAAACTGTGAAAAGAGAGCAGAGACAGGCGCAGCCCAATTCAAGTGTAGTATAATTTTATTCAGTGTAAGAGCACACGTGCAAATGGCTACTTACAAAATAGACAAAATAAAAACTGCATATAAAAGGTATCTTTACATCCAGGACTGTATTGTTGAATGACATGCAGCTGTAAAACAATCTCTACGTGTTTCGTCTGAGGACGCTCAGACTTTCTCAAGAGGAAAATTAAAAGTGATACAAGCATGGTTCCTACCGGCTTTATAAAAGGAACCAATGATTGCATAATTGATTTGTCAGCCAATCATTGTTAGGATGGATTGGTCAATTGGCTGTTAGGTTACATGGTTGCTTGCATTGTTACATGTCTAAGAAACATATATAATTAATTCAGTGCAATTGCTTCTTATGCAAACTTAAAAATGAAAAAATAAAAATAAAAAATAAGCATGAATTATGCTAGGTATACAAACCTTACAAAACTAAGAATTGTGTTAAAAACATTGAACATTAAGAACAAAAAGAAAATTTGAGAACCAATACTTTGAGAAAAAAGTTGTTTAAAATATACTGTTATGTGTTAAACTATATATGATGTAAAACTACATAAAAGCTTGTAGGTCTAGTTCTAAATTTAAACCTGATGGTTGCATGGTGTTCAATTGGTAAATCCACCATAATTCTCTACGTCTGAGTGTTAAAAGCCTATTCGGGAATTTGTTGGGGGGTATCCAGTCTATGACTTGGATTTTTAAAGATGAAGGATTAGAATTGTGATGTAATTTAAAATGTTCTGGCACACTATGTGTCATGAGGCCATTTTTTATATTATTGACATGTTCACCCAGCCTAGTGCGTATACTTCTTTTGGTTCTTCCTATATAGATCAAATTGCAGCTGCATTTCAACAAGTAAACTACATATTACTGCAATTACTCTTGTATTTTTGTTTAAATGTTGTATCTCCCCCCGAGTTGGTAAAAGTGACCTCCCTGTTTACATGTTGGCACATGTCACATCTGGATACCCCGCATTTATAGGTGCCCGGGGTTTCTGTTTGTAACCAATGTGTTTTGTCTTTAATGGTACATGGTTTATTAGGGTTACGCAGTCTGGTGGGTGCTAAAATATTTTTAAAATCCATATTTTTTCTAAAGGTTACCAAGGGTTGATCTGGTAAATTACCACCCAGTATAGGATCTGCCTTTAACACACCCCAATGTTTCTTTAGAATATTTTGTAGGAATAACCTAAGCCTACACATTTAACATACAATAAACCTAATCAGGATAATAGAAGTCATCAGCTGCATTTTTTAGATCTCGCCACCTCTCCAACAGGAAAATTTCAAAATCAAACACACGAAAATATAATAGAAAATTCAAGGCTTCTGCCAGGCAAAAGAAGAAGAGCAAGCGGGGATGTAGAGGGGGGAGAAAGATCCAATTTCTCAAACACAAAAAGAATGAGATAGAAAAAAGTAAAGCTAATATATTTAATCTATCCACTGTAACATTGGGTAATAAAGAGATTAATCTTTTAGCGAAAGGTCTAAATTTTGCCCCCAAAAAAGCTCCAAACAAATTTCAGACTTATATAGATGTGCAAAAATATATTAGAAATTTGACCTTAAAAAGGTATTTCTTGAAGAATACACCTAGAATTACAACCACACCCGTCTTTTATTTTGGACCATTCTGATCATCTGCCTTGACAACACTTAACGAACTAGATACGGGGAGTGATTAATACTAACATATCGTCCCAAAATCAACTAGATTTGTTAGATCTCAGTACACATGATCTCGAGGATAGTATCAAACATAGTGATTTTAAACGCAAATCTAGCTTTTACCGTTATACATCCCAAGGCCAATTTGTAAATACTTTTAACAAACTCATTTGTGATGATCGCACCAAACCTCTGGGAAAAGAAAGGCGATAATTGGATACACAAATACAATGACAATTTAACAATAAGCAAAAGAAAAACACTAAGGATTTACAAAACAATCATAATATCATTATCAGGGCAGCAGACAAGGGTGGTGGGGTGTTGATACAAAACAGAGATGATTATCTCACAGAGGCCCTTAACATATTAAATGACCAAAGTACATACAAGAAACTTAACTTTGATCCCACCCTTAAGTTCAAAAAGGAACTCAACCTCATTTTAAAAGAAGCAAAAAATAATAACATCCTCAATAATGATGAATTTCATTTTCTAACAGAAAACCACCCCACCACACCAACCTTTTATCACCTTCCCAAGGTGCATAAGACTCTAATATCTCCACCTGGTAGGCCCATAATTTCTGGGATCACTAACCAACAATTTGTCTGTATATATTTATCATTATTTACAGCCCGTAGTACAATCCACCAAGGCGTACCTTAGGGATACCATCCACACAATTAACACATTTGAAGGGTTAGACTGGTCGAATGATTTTCTGTGGGTATCCTGCAACGTATCGTCGCTATACACCTGTATACCGCACGACCAAGGAGTCAAGGCTATTAAAGAAATATTAATCAAAGATTTCTTACCTTATCAACACCTTGAGTTTATTTTAACAGGTATTAATTTCATACTTTCACATAATTATTTCACATTTGAGAAGCAGTTTTACAGACAGATACAGGGCACTGCGATGGGGACTACATTTGCCCCATCGTATGCAAATCTTTATATGCATCATTTTGAAGAAAATCATATCTGGTCAAATAATCCATATCATAGTCATTTAATTTGTTATTTTCGGTATATAGATGATGTGATCATCATCTGGAGAGGAAGTGAAGCGTTATGCAAAGAGTTTATAGAATACATAAACACAAATAACTACAATTTAAAATTCACATCCAAAATAGACACCAAACAGATAGAGTTTCTTGATCTAATTTTATACATTGACAAACAAAACAAGGTAGCAGTGAAAAATTTCAGAAAGCCAACCGACAAGAATGGGTTCCTCAATGCAGGTAGTGGTCATTTACCCAGGTGGAAGACCAACATTCCCCTGGGGCAATACCAAAGGGTTAAGAGAAACTGCACTAAAACAAGTGACTACAATCAAGAAAGTGCATTATTAGACTCTAGATTTATTGAAAAAGGCTATCCAGTCAAGATTTTAGAACAGGCAAAAACAAAAGTTTCCTTTATGGATAGAAAATTTCTTCTACTCCCCATTGAAAAGTCAAAACGAAAGAGACAATACAAGACACAAAATAATGTCAGATTCATTACAACTTACAGTCAGGGTTCAAGAGAAATACAAAATATTCTAAAGAAACATTGGGGTGTGTTAAAGGCAGATCCTATACTGGGTGGTAATTTACCAGATCAACCCTTGGTAACCTTTAGAAAAAATATGGATTTTAAAAATATTTTAGCACCCACCAGACTGCGTAACCCTAATAAACCATGTACCATTAAAGACAAAACACATTGGTTACAACAGAAACCCGGCACCTATAAATGCGGGGTATCCAGATGTGGCATGTGCCAACATGTAAACAGGGAGGTCACTTTTACCAACTCGGGGGGAGATACAACATTTACACAAAAATACAAGAGTAATTGCAGTAATATGTAGTTTACTTGTTGAAATGCAGCTGCAATTTGATCTATATAGGAAGAACCAAAAGAAGTATACGCACTAGGCTGGGTGAACATGTCAATAATATAAAAAACGGCCTCATGACACATAGTGTGCCAGAACATTTTAAATTACATCACAATTCTAATCCTTCATCTTTAAAAATCCAAGTCATAGACTGGATACCCCCCAACAAATTCCCGAATAGGCTTTTAACACTCAGACGTAGAGAATTATGGTGGATTTACCAATTGAACACCATGCAACCATCAGGTTTAAATTTAGAACTAGACCTACAAGCTTTTTTGAAATAAAGCTTTATTGAGTGACCAGTATTAGATGACAAACAATGAAAAATCAACAGTATTTACAAATCAGGTGATACAGAGGCATTAGAATATGCACATCATGTAATGAAGATAATTCTCTCATAGCAATTCAGCATCATATCTCTGGTACACTGTTCTCATAAGTTAGCATAATATTATACAGTACATCTGTATATTATATCTATTGATAAAGGTATAACATTCTCATGGGTATTAAGTCATACCCTGTATAGATAACAAACAAGAAAAGGAAGTAAGAAGAAGAGTTAGAAAGTGTGTAGAGGGGTGGTAAGGGAGGTTAAGGAGAGAGGGGAAAGAAAAAAAAAAGAAAAAAAAAAAGGGGGGGGGGAAGGGGAGGGAAGCTAAGAAGGGGAGGCATGGGGAGGGTGTGTTGGGTGTTGTTGGAAGGTTCTGTGAGGGAGGGAGCACAAGGGGGAGGTGATTAGCACTACAGGTGGTAAATTCCTATCACTGTAATAATTCCGGTGCTATAGTCTCAGGGCCCGCCAAGCTGCCACAATCCCTCAGAAACAGCACATCATGTATACCTCCAGGACACGCCACCCCAAGTCAATCAATTAGTTTAGATCTTTCAAGGCCTTCAAACACCTTTGCCTTCCCAGATCATTAACATATGTTCATGTAGGGCAAGTTTTCCAGTCCTGAGGTAATGAAACCTCTCCAGACCAAGCAAGTCTCCGACCCCTTGTCTCCATTCATTCAGGCTTGGTGTGTTGACAGACTTCCAGTACTTTGGAATTAGGCTCTTCGCGCCATTTAGCATCAGTAAAAACAGTTTATATTTCGCTTCTACCACCAGTTTGGGGAGGGCATGGTATATCAGATTGCTCGGGTTTGGGGGCATTATCACCCCAAGGAGTCGGCTGCATTCGGCAAAAATTCTTGTCCAGAACTCTTGTATCCGCGGGCACGTCCACCAGATGTGTAGTATGGAACCGGACTCCCCACAGCCCCTCCAGCAGTCTCCATTCATTTGTGGATAAATTTTACTTAACCTCTGTGGTGTCAGATACCACCGGCTTAAGAATTTGAAGTGCATCTCCTGCAGTCTCATTGAGACCGAGGCCTTCTTTGCCCTATTAAAGATCTGTAGCCAGTCTTTTGAGGCAATATCCAAGTTAAGATCTGTGCACCATGCGTTTGTGTAAGAGGGCAATAGCTCATCACTGCTTGTGAGTAACAGCTTATAAAGACGAGATATCAAGTGACCAGGTACTTGGGCCATTGTGCAAATGTGCTCCAGAGATGTCTTTTCTCTTGTAAAGGGGGATTTATCTTTATATCCATTCACATAATGATGGAATTGTGCCACTCTAAACCAAGAGGAGAACAGCCATGCATCCCATTCCTTTAACTTTTCCTGAGTCTGTATCTTGCCTTGATGAAAAGCATTAGATATAGCGGCCTCTGCCAATGTGTAAGTATTTCTCCTGGGTTCTGCTCCATTTGCTAAAGCGTTTTCTGGGTTATCGAACACCGGAGTCACCGGCGAAGGAACAGAGGAGATGCATTTGATCAAAGAGTCCCATATGCAGAATACATCCTGCAATAAGGGGTATTGTGATATCGACAGTGGCCGATGTTTTGCCGATATCCATGCAAGTGCACCTACATTTCCTCTCTGTAGAAGTTCGCGTTCCAGTTCTACCCAAGCTTTATCCAATTGGTTATGGCACCAATGGACCAACCTCTGAACAATGATTGCTTTAAAGTATATCTTTAATAGGGGGACTCCCGCGCCTCCCCTATCTCTAGGCAGGTACATTGTATTTTTCTTGATTCTTGGTTTTATATCCTTCCAGATATACACCTCCATCTCTGATTGGATTTGATGGATAAGGGGTAGTGCCGATGCGAGAGGGAGCGCCTGCATGATATATAGTATCCTTGGTAGGATATTCATTTTGACCGCTTGAATGCGACCCATCCACGAGATGGATTTGTTTTTCCATCTGGCCATATCATCTGTCACTGCATCTCTAATCAGTTTGTAGTTTATATCAACTATGTCAGAAATTATTGGGGTCAGGAAGATCCCAAGATACTTCAAGCGATGTTTCGCAATACTAAGTGGACAGTTGTCGCATGCTTCGCTAAAAGCGTCAGCTGGTATAGATATATTCATGATTTCGGATTTGGACAAGTTAAGCTGGAAGTTCGAAACCCGTCCAAAGTCTGCAAACTCCATCAATAAGGCTGGGAGTGAGGTGGACACATCTGATAGCGTCACTAGAACGTCGTCCGCGTACATGGCCAACTTATGTTCCTTGTGTCCCACTACCAGTCCCCTTATGTCAGGGTTACTACGAACTCTACAGGCCAGAGTCTCAATTACCAAGGCGAATAACAAGGGTGACAGGGGGCACCCCTGTCTCGTCCCGTTGGAGATCCGAAAAGGCTTTGAAAGCATGCCGTTAACACGTACTTTAGCGCTTGGTGTCGAGTATAGCGCGAAAATCGTATTGATAATGCCGTTACCGAATCCCAGTTTTGTCAATGTTTGCCTCATAAATAACCAATTCACCCGATCGAACGCTTTCTCAGCATCCGTGGACACAAGTGCCAACGGAGCTGAGTTATGATCTGCAAAAGAAATCAGTTGTAGTACTCTAAGGGTATTGTCTCGGGCTTCTCTGCCCGGGACAAACCCCACTTGATCGGTAGAGATCAGTTGTGGCAATAGCTTAGCAAGACGGTTAGCTATCATTTTTGCTAGGATTTTGACGTCCGAATTAAGGAGCGAGATAGGTCTGTAGCTGCTGGGTAGGTTCTCAGGTTTCGGAGGTTTATGTATAACTGAGATATGCGCTTCAAGCATAGAGCTTGGTAGGGCAGAGCCTCCTGACAATTGGTTAAATACCGTAAGTAAATGCGGTACCAGCTTGTCTCGGAATGCCTTGTAGTAACGCATGCCAAAACCATCAGGCCCTGGGCTTTTGCCTCCCAGAAGGAGCTTAATCGCTCGCTGGATCTCTTCTATTGCGAATGGGGCTTCAAGCTGTTCCGCCTCCTCCTGAGTCAGACAGGGCATGTCTACTCCCTGGAGATAGTTAACAATAGCATTCTCTCGGTTAATACCAGGAGTTTGGTCTCGTTTCTCCAGCTCCTCAGGGTGTAGGTTGTATAGGGCTTCATAGAAGCTACCGAACGTGTCTGCCACGACAGATCCTTCTCGGCGTGTTTTGCCTTGTTGGTCCATAACTTTGTATACATAAGTTTTAAGTCTCTGGCGTGCCAGAGCTCGTGCAAGGAACTTCCCCGCCCTGTTGCCCTGTTCGAAGTAACATTGTCTTAACCGAAGGGCTTTAAGTTGTTGCTCCTTCTGAAGGTGTTGCATTAGAGCTGACGTCGCCTCAGCGAGCTCAGTCTGTAATTCTCTGTCAGTCGGCCGCTCTTTGTGCGCGGCTTCGACTTGTGCCACTTTTCTAAGTAATATAGTATAGCGAGCTTTCTGTTCCCGACGGTACGCAGACACATGTCTAATCAGCTCTCCCCTTATAACACATTTATGTGCTTCCCACACCGTCGTTTCTGCTAGGCCACCTCCTGAATTGTTGCGAAAGTATTCATCAATGGTGTTATCCAGTTTCTGTCTCAGTAGAGGTTCATCCAGCAGGGACTCATCCAAGCGCCATACAAATGGAGTGATCGGCATTTCTGGCCATTTGATGGTACACTTCACTGGAGCGTGGTCAGACCAGGTGATTTGACCTATACTGCTGCCAGTGACGGTAGAAAGCCCTGCAGAATCTGTAAAGATGTAATCAATTCTGGTGTATTTCCCATGGGGATGGGAGTAAAAGGAATAATTTTTGATGTTTGGGTGCATTGTGCGCCAGATATCATGAAGAACCAGATCTCTAAGATATTTAGATATCTGCTTGATTGTTTTGTGTTTAGTGCTAGATAGCCCATCAGAGGTGTCTAGCATGGGACAGAATGAAACATTGAAATCACCACCAAGAAACAGTATTCCCTTTTGGGCTTCTAGGATTTCATTTGCTAATTTTTTTAAAGAAAGTATCTTGCGCTGTGTTCGGGAAGTAAGCGTTGACAAATGTTACATGATTGCCATATAAGGTGCCAATTAGAATCAAGTACCTGCCTTCCGGGTCTTTTATGGCCTGCTCCATCCGGAAAGGCACATCAGCCCGAAAAAGGATCCCCACCCCATTTTTTTTTATGGGGCTGGAGGCAAAATAAGCTGTTGGAAATTGCCGATTATACCATTTAGGTTCTCTGGATTTAGCGAAGTGAGTCTCCTGGAGGTATACAACATCTCCCCCCATTCTGTGTAAGTCTCTAGTGATGATTGACCTTTTCCCAGGGTTATTAAGTCCCTTAACATTTATCGTGATCAGGTCAATGGTGTGGTCACGCATGCCTCTCATTGTGCTAGGTGGCAGCCAAAGGTTGCTCAAGTCAGAGGAGGAGGGAATGAATGGGGAAGGGTATTTACACGGTAATGAAGGGAGGAACCAAGGGATATTAGGATAGAGGAGAAAAAAAAAAAAAAAAAAGGGGAGGGGAGGGGAGGGGGAAAGGAGGGTTAAAAGGGAAGGAGGCGGAAGATATAGAGAAAGTAGGGAAATGGGAGGGGAAAGATTAACTTATAAAGGAGACCTTATTCGGTCAGTGAGTGAAAGAAACAAGCGGGGGGCAAAAGCTAGAAGAATACACAAGAGGAAAGGGAAGCAAAGTCCCCTAATAAATGGGGGGTAAATAGTATAGATCAAAGAAGTGTGAAGAGTAAAAAAAAAAAAAAAAAAAGAAAAAAGAAAGGTTAACTGTAGAGTTAAACTCTACTAGACTAGTATGTAGATAGTCTAACAATAGGGGTAGTAACCCCTACACTCTCAGCAAAATAATTATTTCAATTAACATTATAACATGTAGGCAAATACAGCAATCAACATAAATAACCTATAACATAGTCTTTGTTTTGCTCATTAATTTTCCTAACTTTTATTGACCTTGAAGTGTTGTGGCTGACTCATGATCGAGCTACTGTTCTCTTCTAAGGTAATGCTACGTGTCAATTAGTGATACAGGGTGACTTCCCTTAGTGTTATATATAGGAGGTGTTATGTTGAACAGTAACCTTAGAGGTGTCCAGTGCCCCGGGGTTCTAGACTTATCCATCCCTTGCTTATCTATAGCAAATGCATTAATCTGTCTTTATAATGAGCATCAACCATTTACTTACAATAGGTCCCAGTGTTTACAGGCAAGCGGAGCTACAGTAGGCTAAACATTCAACTATTAAACCAGGTCTAAAGCATAAATCACATCCACAAGTGTGCAAACAAACATGAAATAGAAAAGGAAAAAGCAAATAATTTAGTATGACCTCGTACACTGAGCTGTCGTATTCTTTGTTTTACCTATTGATTTTTCCTAACTTTCATTGACCTTCAGGTGTTTTGGGTTAGCTCATAGGTGAGAGTCAGGGGGTAACATGTTGTGCCTTTATTTTGTTTTAAAAAGTCCCTGATATCACCCAAGGGCAGAAGTGACACTATCATGTGGCTGTAGTATTATATCTCTACATGAGCTAAGGTGTCCTGCTGGAGGGCTACAGCATTATACAAGTATGTGTCTGCTGCTTTAAGTTTACGGGCGATGCCTATATGAAGTGATTCAATCCCATGGGTCGTCTTACCCACATCTTACGCTGCGGAGTGTCCTATACTACTGATGTCCGCTATCATACAGTAGCTCAGTTCATTTGGTGATAACAAGTGATTTGGTAGTGCAGTTAGTTCTATAAGGTTTGTGATATCAGTATAATAATGGCATTCTGTATTTCACCCAAACCCTGAATATGCCTATAGCTCGTGTGGAAATGGTAAATGTAATCCGCCATGAAATAGCGGGGTTAGGCCTATCATTACTTCTAATTTTGGTTTCTGTAAGTGAGTGCAGCCTTAATATTCTGTGTCTACACAGCAGGGTTTCTAGGACAGATCTGGAACATGTGCCCTTACTAGTACTTTACAAGCAATAGGGAGCAAGAACTCCATGTACCCAGCTATCATACGACAGGAGCACTTGACATCACAAGCTATCATGTACATTTAACCATCAATAACTTAAGTAAAACAGTAACAGTAAGTGCTCTAAATCTGCAGAACATATAAAATAAAAAAAGAGAAAAAAAAAACAGTTATAACAGTATGACTTCATTCCTTTAGCTGTCATTTGAAAAAGGCATGGTCCTGAATGTTGCTTTCGCTGTTTATAGTTCACAACAACCTTAACAGTTCTGACCATGTGCTGGTGGTGTAGTTCTTTAGTGAAGAGGCAATGGACTCAAGGGGGACCTCTGCCATGAGGGTCTTCCAGTGCTCTGCGATTTTCTCTCATGGGCACTGGTTCTGCTGCGGGGCCCAAGGGCCTGATTTGTATTCCAAGGGTTTGATTGAAGGTTGTAAGATCAGCTATTGTGCGGTATGTGGCTGTGGCTCCATCCTTAGATGCTATTAGGCAGGTTGGAAAGCCCCATCTATATGGGATCCTTTGTTCTTTGAGGCCCAATGTTAAAAAGCGCATTTCCCTCCTCTTTTGCAGGGTAGCGGGGCATAAATCTGTGTATATTTGGATCTCCACTCCGTCATGCATAAGCGGTTGCTTGTTTCTGGCGTGCCGGAGTATGTCCTCCCTGTCCCTATAAGACAGAAGCTTAATAATAATGTCTCTAGGTGGGGCTCTCGTTGGTGGTTTAGGCCTTAGGGCTCTGTGGGCCCTTTCGATATGTATATCATCCTCCTCAGGGCTGTTTTTAATACATTTAAAGAGTCTCTGTACATAATCATTAATTTCTGTTGGGGCCACAGTTTCAGGGACACCCCTGACCCTAAGGTTGTTCCGACGACTCCTATTTTCTAGATCTTCAATTCTTTCATTTAGATTAATGATAGTGGTATCCTGCGACTGTATACAGCTAGAATTATGTTGCACATCTGAACGCAGTGCTTCTTGTGACTCCTCTACTAGTGTGACCCTATGGTCTATGTTGGCAATATCTTTTTTAAGTTCCCCAAACATGTTTCTCATTTCCAATATGGCTGCTTTTATGTCATTTTTAGAAGACAGGTGTCTGATATCTTCTTTTGTGACATAACCATGTTGTTTAGGGTCACAGTTAGAAGGGTGGGCAGGTTCTTGCGTATTAGATTGATCTGGGGGATCCTTTTGTGAACCCTGCCCTGAGTCTGTTGATATTAGATAGCTGTCCATGTTTGTTGTTTGCAAAGTTTTCTGAGGTTTGGGGCCCCTTTTAGTTGACATGTTATTATTATAGTTCCCTGGTTATGCTTTTCTAACAGCCCTGAGTATTGCCAATTTATTAAATTTACGTGGGGGTTGCAAAGGTGAGAGAGGCTTAATATTGGCGATTTAAACAAAAAGGAGAGCGTGGAGAGTTCTAGTACAGGCCTATATTGGTTTGTTATTTCCTGGCCAGCTGGCGAACTCTGATATGTCTCAATAGCCCTTTGCAGCCTAACATGTATGTATGCCTTGTGTCTGTTGCTTTCGCTTTCCAGCTACTTATACAGGCGTCCTTATACTAAATTAAGGCCCAGATGGAATTCGCGCCTAAAGGCGCAACTCACCGCTTAACGGACCCGGATCCTTCTTTCTTTGCGGGTCGATTCTTCTTGTGGCGGCTTGAGCCTGACCTAGGTTTTGCTGGCTAGCGGTGTTTACGTGCCCCTACGATTTACTAGTGTGGCTGGGCACCGTCGATCGTGTTCCGGTAAGAGCCTCTCTGGTCAGTCTGTGGGCTACGAAGTGCTGCACGCAACTGTAATAGCCCCCTGAAGCTCCGGTATATTCGTTGCGGATAGGTTATGTTGTTGTGTTGCGCAGATCTATTTCGGGAGCGCAAGATGTAAGAGGCCGCGGCTCCGTTTCTTCTGTCCTGCAGGCCTTACCCTGCGTCCTGCCTTCCACTCGGGTCTTACTGCAGATCGAGCTCCATTATTGATGTACGCTATTATCCTGAGTCAATAGGTCTCTTTTAGACATAGATTCATATTTTTTTGCCGTATTTAGCCTTATGCTGAGAGTGCATGGATATCAGAGCACTTTCAGTGTGCAGCCATCAGCATTCGTGGCTAGGCTCCGCCCCGTCCTAGACCTACAAGCTTTTATGTAGTTTTACATCATATATAGTTTAACACATAACAGTATATTTTAAACAACTTTTTTCTCAAAGTATTGGTTCTCAAATTTTCTTTTTGTTCTTAATGTTCAATGTTTTTAACACAATTCTTAGTTTTGTAAGGTTTGTATACCTAGCATAATTCATGCTTATTTTTTATTTTTATTTTTTCATTTTTAAGTTTGCATAAGAAGCAATTGCACTGAATTAATTATATATGTTTCTTAGACATGTAACAATGCAAGCAACCATGTAACCTAACAGCCAATTGACCAATCCATCCTAACAATGATTGGCTGACAAATCAATTATGCAATCATTGGTTCCTTTTATAAAGCCAGTAGGAACCATGCTTGTATCACTTTTAATTTTCCTCTTGAGAAAGTCTGAGCGTCCTCAGACGAAACACGTAGAGATTGTTTTACAGCTGCATGTCATTCAACAATACAGTCTGGATGTAAAGATACCTTTATATGCAGTTTTTATTTGTCTATTTTGTAAGTAGCCATTTGCACGTGTGCTCTTACACTGAATAAAATTATACTACACTTGAATTGGGCTGCGCCTGTCTCTGCTCTCTTTTCACAGTTTCAAATATAATAGTTTATCTTGATAATTAACAAATTTAAAAATAATGGGTCTTGGTTTAGAGTCACTGTTATTCTATCTAGGTTGCCCAATTCTATGGGCCCTTTCTATCAGAAAAGGAGTAGGGGGAGTTGGAATCAAGAGTGACTGAGGTAGCGTGACAGAGGCAAAATTCAGGAGGTCTTGAAACTCTACAGATTCAGGAAGGCCAATAACCCTCAAATTATTCCGCCTTGACCGATCTTCGAAGTCTTCAATCCTAGATTGCAATACTGAAATGGCTTTACCTTGCGTAGTTGTGACTGCCACATACAATTTAATTTGTCTTCTAAGTCAGACAAAATTAGCAAGTATGTGTCGGCATCCATAGTCATCAAGGGGTTTATAACACAATAGGGAAAGTGGCTCTGTTGTAGTTAATGCCTGTTGGCTAAAAGTTCTTGTTGGAAATGTTTCCGCCACTTGTTAACCCTTTACCACTCACCTCATATTCAAATGTCCGGTCTGGGTGCTGACTTCCACCTTTATCAGCGAAATGACGGTTCCAAGGTAGAGGAGCTCTTCACACTCTGGTCAGGATAAGAGAACACTATCCGGTGAGTTGACCATGCAGTGACTTTCCACGCTCCACTACCTTCTATGTCTCATTCGCTTTCGGCGTCTGACGTCATCAAACTGCACCGGCTTCCGACCTTTGCCTTTCAGATGCCGTATGAGGTGAGTGGAATTTTGAACACAAGAGTACCATCCGAAATCTTCCGTGCTGACCTCCGTTTCAGGAAAACTTGTAATCACAAACAAATCAGGTGCACTTGTAGCCGGATTGGTGAAAAAGGAAACTTTATTTGAAGAATTCTTAAAATTCCATTGCAATAATGAAATAACTCATCTGGATCCCACGGATATGTGAGTGGTGTGTGTTCCACTCCAAGGACTGCCCGCTGACGTGTTTCGGCTCAAGAGGCCATAATTGTAGCTACAGTCACTTGTTCTATTGGCCTTAAATACCAATAAGAACCAGCTAATAGGTTAAAAACAAACACCTTTCATTACTTGCAGCGGAACTTGAACACACCCACTATTGCTAAACAGTTGATAGTATCCAACAATGTACAAAGAGAAAATTCATTTATCTTTACAATGTTAAAACAATAAATCACTACTAAAAATACAAAGATTTAAACTTAGAACTACTGTTGTATTGGAAAAACTGTTGATAAAATTACAGTAAACTCTATACGCAAGCAGATACATGGGACATGTACAGAACTAATTTATTCAAGGCACCTATTAATATTCTGTGCAATGAAATTGTAACATCTAACAGTTAGTCAAAGGATAATCTTTTATATATGGCTCCAAATATTAGACATGTGCATGGCGAAAAAATTTGGTTCGGTTCAGATTTTTTCTATTTTCGGTTTGGAGCGATTCGAATTTGGAAAAAT
Source organism: Bombina bombina (assembly GCF_027579735.1). Lineage (NCBI taxonomy): Eukaryota > Metazoa > Chordata > Amphibia > Anura > Bombinatoridae > Bombina > Bombina bombina. The sequence continues at coordinate 803,629,677 of NC_069499.1, read as the reverse complement.
TTGAATCAATTCGGTTCGGATTTGTTTCGGATTCATTCGGATTCAAATAAATTCGGTTTGGATTTGTTTCAGATTCATTCGGATTCGAATAAATTCGGCTGGATTCGGTTCGATTCGGAATTTCGGTAAGTGTTAGGTGGGATTAGACTTATACTGTACAATAGTAGTGTAATCCATGGCCATCCGAATTTACTGAATAAATCCGAAGTAATTTGGATTTATTTGGTAAATTCGGCAGTATTTTAATTCGGAAATTCGGTTCGATCCGAATCGCCGAATTTGCCGAATTTTCTGAATTTCCGAATCGATCCGAAACGAATCGCACATATCTACCAAATATAGAACCAACATTAAGATTGTCCAAATAAGGACCCGTTATATAGATTAATGTAGGTAAAGCCGGGCAGATTTATCTAGCAGGTTTCCCCACATTCTTAACATATTGGATACACATACCCAGAGCTTCTATTCCCAAAAGTTAATGAGATCGTATTCAGAGTTCAATCCCTCTGGAACTCTTGTTCTGAATCTGTGTATCCAATACGCTTCCCTTTTGGCCAGTAATTTATCTCTGTCACCCCCTCTTGGTTTGCATTTAACCAACTCAATTATGGTCCACCTTAGGGAGTGTGCGCTTTTACTATGAGCCTGTTTGAAATGTTGCACTAATGGTGTAGTCAATTTACCAGCTTTTATATTTGTTACATGCTCTCTAATCCTTTCTCTGGTTTCTCTTGTAGTAAGTCCAGTATATTGAATCCCGCATTCAATGCAGGTAAGGACATAAACTACTTAACACGATCTACAATTTAGACAGGAAAAATGTTTAAATTTCTCCCCCGTGACTGTACTAGTAAAACCATCACATTGCTGCAAATATTCACAAGCCGTACATTGAGTATAACTACATTTATATGAACCTTTGAATCTAAGCCAGGATGACATTTCTGGACGTTCAGACTTGAGTTGTGTGGGAGCTAGTATGTTTCCTAGACTCCTACCTTTTCTAAAAGCAAATCTACAACCCTTTGATATTACATTAACCAGACCATCATCAGCCTTAAGCATAGATAAATGCTTCCTGACAATATTACAAACTTGGTGATATTGTTTACTATATTCAGTTATGAAGGATACTCCTTCAAAGTTATCCTTAGTTTTCTTTCTATGTTTAAGAAATTATTTTCTGTCAATTGCCGCAATTTTATTTCTGGAAGCTCCAATATCACTCCCTTTGTAACCTCGTTTGAGGAGTCTCTCCTCCAGCTCCAGAGATTGTCTTTCATATTCTTCATCCAGTGTACAATTCCTCCTAAGTCCAGTGGCGTATTTAGGTTTTGTGCTGCCCTAGGCAATCAAAATGCTGCTGCCCCCCAACCCCCCACCCCCCTAGGTTTTAGGCTGTTTTTCGGCCACAATCATTTTTGGTCAGGGTATAATGTGACTTTTTAAGATTAGGACACAAGGAAGGAACAATTATTTCCAATGTTGTTAAAGTTCACAACTTTTTCACATTCACACATATGTACGCACACACATACAAACATACATTCACACATTTACATACACATTTACATATTTACATACACACAAAAACATACATTCACACTGTCACATTAACACACACATTTACACATACATACATACCTTTACACACAAACACACACACAAACATACATTTACACACACACACAAACATACATTCACACAATTACACACACACAAACATATTTACACACACAGACATACATTCACACTGTCACATTAACACATACACATATTTACACACACACACAAACATACATTTACACACAAACACACATACACATATTTACACACACACAAACACACATACACATTTACACACACAAATGCACATATTTACACACACAAACCCACATACACATATTTACACAAACACACATACACATATTTACACACACACAAACACACATGCACATTTACACACACACACATACACAAATTTATACACACAAACACACATATTTACACACACACAAGCACACACATATTTACACACACACAAACATACATACACATTTACACACATACAAATACACATACACATATTTACACACACACACACAAACACACATATTTACACACACACAAACACACATACACATATTTACACGCACACACACACATTCACAGATTTACACACACACAAAAACTTTATTACTACTCTGATTTAGGTGCGCAATAAACACTAATGATATGTGTGAATATGTCTATGCTTGCATGCAAGCATAACAGGCAGGGATAAGGTTAATAAAATCTGTGCAGACTACAGATTGTCACAGTACAAGTGTAGGAGCAGCAAGCTAACGACTTCCAAGATAAAGATTTGATTTATTACCTTGGGAAGGCTGAGAGCAGAATGAGACATCGATCTGCAGAGACAAATCCTCAGAACGGCTGCTTACTTGGAATTCTCCTGCTGACATATTTTTAAAAAAACATGTTTTTCTTACCAGCCTCGTTGTGTGCCTGCTGCTGCCTCTCACAGCCCTCTTCCCGCGCATGCAGATACATAGGAAGCTGGGAGGAAGTGATGAGGGAGCAGGAGGTCAGTGTCTTGTTCTCACTTCCTACCAGCCAGCACAGATATCGGAAGCCCCTTCAGGATCCATCCATAGTAGGCAGCCAGCAACACCTGTCTCTCCTACATACAGCGACTGTGAGTAAGTGGATACTCAGTCTCACAGCCGCTGTATGCAAGACAGTATGAGTATGTCTCCTGAGTCCTGCTCAATAAGCAGTAACTTTTATAATCAATCAGATAAGGCTCCTAACTGTTAAACACAGCGGCATGACACACATACTAATAAAAAAAAATATAGCACAATTTTTTTTTTTCCAAGTTGCTTTATTTAGTTTGTCTCACTGTATAGCGAGAAAAAATTCCGCCCCTCCCAAGCTGCCGCACTAGGCCCGTGCCTTGTCTGCCTAGGCAGTAATACGCCCCTGCCTAAGTCTAATAAATTGTCCTTTAAGTACAGATTTAAAGACTCGTTTTGGATGACTACTCTGGGCGTGGAGCAGAGTATTCCCCACAATTGGTTTCGTGTATACCTTTGTGATAACTTTCTCTGCACATCTGCCTGACATATTTACATCTAAATAATTGATACTCTCTCTGTCAAATTCATGTGTGAATTTGATACCAATCTCATTTGCATTTAAAGTTTCAACAAAATTAGCTGCTTCTAACTCAGTGCCTTTCCAGATGACCAAAAGGTCATCTATGTACCTTTTGTAATAAATAATCTTATCTCTCCAGCATTCATCACATGCAAAGATGTGGGACAGCTCCCACCAACCCATAAAAAGGTTGGCGTAAGAGAGGACAAATTTTGCCCCCATAGCTGTCCTACATCTCTGCAGATAATGAACGCCTTCAAATACAAACATATTGTGTGTCAGTAAAAACTGTGTCACCTGTAATATGTCATAATAAGTAAATTTTTCCAAGCAGATGCCTAAGGCTTCCAAACCCTTGCTATGAGGGATGGACGAATAGAAGGAGGTGACATCAATAGTCAGCCACCCATATCCATTTTGCCACTGTATATCATCCATCTCTATAAGCAATTGTTTAGTGTCACAGAGGTAACTGGGTAATTCCTTAACCAGTGGTTGTAAAATTTCATCCAGCCACTTTTATAAAGGTTCTATCATGGAGCCAATACCACTGATTATGGGTCTTCCTTTAATATCTACAAGGGATTTATGGACTTTGGGCAAAAAGTTAAATATGGGAGTTATTGGATTTTCAACCATAAGAAATTGACAAGTCTGAGTGTCTATATAACCTGCTTCACTTCCCTCATCGATAAGATGGCTTAACTCACGTTTAAAACGATGAGAGGGATTAAAATCAAGTGTTTTATATTGGGCTGGGTCTGTCAGCTGACGTAGTGCCTCTTGGACAAAAAACTCCTGTCCATCCCCACTACTGACCCACCCTTATCAGCAAATCTAATAACCAAAGATTTGTTTTCTTGTAAACCATTGAGTGTAATAGACTCTGACTTAGTTAGATTAGAGTATTTCCCCTCCTGTACTGTGTATGCTAGCTGTGTCAAATCATGTTCAATTCTTTTTTGAAAATTTTCTAAGATATTACCCCGTGTTTGGATGGGATAGAATCTGGAGACACCTGATAAAGATGGACCTTTGTCTCTTGTATTGAGATATAAATTGTCTATCTCTGTTGTCCCTTCATCAAATAGTGACTCCAGAGTCTGTACATCCCTGTATTCTTGAAAAGTAAGGGTCATGCTACCTGGTGTAAAATGTGTCTCCATATCATTCAGTCTTGATTCATCCTCAACTGATGCTTTATTAAAATGTTTTTTTTTAAAGTGAGATTCCTAATTAGTTTGTTCACATCCACCAGTGTTTGAAATAGGTTGAAGTTTTCTGTTGGAACAAAGCTAAGTCCATAGCTAAGGACTTTAATTTCCAAATCACTAAGTGTATGTGAAGAGAGATTAATCACAGATGTTAGTTGTACTTGGTTTTCGATCTCCCTCGACGGGGTGGAAGCCCTGGTCCTTTCAAAATACCCTTTTCTGCTATTCCTCCTCCCCAACTTTCAAATCCTTTTGGGGTCTGGATAAAACCTGGGCTAAATCTGAACTAGCTGCTCCTCTCAAATTCCCTCCTGCTGAATCATTATTCACAGACATAAAATATTTTGATTGAGAACCCACACTTGTAGAGACGACAGGTGGCTCAGGATCTATTGATCCAGCATTAACTGTTGTCTCAGATTCATCCCCTGAAGTTGACGGACCCAGCCCAATATCAAACACTTGATTTTAATCCCTCTCATCGTTTTAAACGTGAGTTAAGCCATCTTATCGATGAGGGAAGTGAAGCAGGTTATATAGACACTCAGACTTGTCAATTTCTTATGGTTAAAAATCCAATAACTCCCAAATTTAACTTTTTACCCAAAGTCCATAAATGTCTTGTAGATATTAAAGGAAGACCCGTAATCAGTGGTATTGGCTCCATGATAGAACCTTTATCCAAGTGGCTGGATGAAATTTTACAACCACTGGTTAAGGAATTACCCAGTTATTGCTTATAGAGATGGATGATATACAGTGGCAAAATGGATATGGGTGGCTGACTATTGATGTCACCTCTTTATATTCGTCCATCCCTCATAGCAAGGGTTTGGAAGCCTTAGGCTTCTGCTTGGAAAAATTGACTAATTATGACTCTGGCTTTCGCACATACAAATTACAGGTGACACAGTTTTTACGGACACACAATATGTTTTTATTTGAAGGCGTTCATTATCTGCAGAGATGTGGGACAGCTATGGGGGCAAAATTTGCTCCCTCTTATGCCAACCTTTTTATGGGTTGGTGGGAGCTGTCCCAGATCTTTGCATGTGATGAACGCTGGAGAGATAAGATTATTTATCACAAAAGGTACATATATGACCTTTTGGTCATCTGGAAAGGCACTGAGTTAGAAGCACAAAGTCCGGAGCTGCAGTTAAAACTTTCTTTACTTTATTAATCCTTTAAAAGCGGTACATGTACAAGTACAGTGAACAACATGCCCTTAGTGTCTAAAGCTTACGCATTAAGCTATGAGTACAGCAGTTCAGCCGAAACGCGTAAGCTTTGGACACTAAGGGCATGTTGTTCACTGTACTTGTACATGTACCGCTTTTAAAGGATTAATAAAGTAAAGAAAGTTTTAACTGCAGCTCCGGACTTTGTGCTTTTTCCAAGTATGAGCCTACTTATTTTTGGAGCAGTTGCAGCTGGTGAATCCACGGAGGCTTAATTACCTGAGGAGGTGACCACCCGTTCCATTGGCTGTCCCTGATTGCCGTCAAGATCGTCTTGCCAGGCACTGCTTTCCCCCCTCGAAAGTCGTCCGCGTCTGTTTGACGTCATCCTATTGAGACCTAGAGTGTTTAGGCGGACGCCAGTGCAGCGTGTTGCGGCTGCATGCTTGTGGGAGCGTACTCCAAGCAGAGATACGGCGTATCGCAGAGAGCCTAGGAGAGAAGTCTCCCAAACGGCTCTCCACCAAAGGGGAAAAAAGGAATAAAAGAAAAGGCCGTGAAGAGAGGGTAAGTCCTTTGAGGATAAGTAAGGAGAAGCAGGGATTTTGAGAGTCCATTTTGGATCTGAGTGTGGTCTTATTCAGCTGGGTTATCTGCACGCTGTATATCGATCCCACTTCACAGGAGGCACATACGTGTTCCCCAAAGGGTCATCCCTTCATTGGGGTTAATTTTCTTGTTACTGAGTTAGAAGCAGCTAATTTTGTTGAAACTTTAAATGCAAATTATATTGGTATCAAATTCACACAGTATCAATTATTTAGATGTAAATATGTAAGGCAGATGTGCAGAGAAAGTTATCACAAAGGTATACAGGAAACCAATTGCGGGGAATACTCCCCTCCACGCCCAGAGTAGTCATCCAAAACGAGTCTTTAAATCTGTCCATAATGGACAATTTATTAGACTTAGGAGGAATTGTACACTGGATGAAGAATATGAAAGACAATCTCTGGAGCTGGAGGAGAGACTCCTCAAACGAGTTTACAAAGGGAGTGATATTGGAGCTTCCAAAAATAAAATTGCGACAATTGACAGAAAAGAATTTCTTAAACATAGAAAGAAAACTAAGGATAACTTTGAAGGAGTATCCTTCATAACTGAATACAGTAAACAATATCACCAAGTTTGTAATATTGTTAGGAAGCATTTCTCTATGGTTAAGGCTGATGATGGTCTGGTTAATGTAATATCAAAGGGTTGTAGATATGTTTTTAGAAAAGATAGGAGTCTAGGAAACATACTATCTCTCACACAACTCAAGTCTGAACGTCCAGAAATGTCATCCTGGCTTAGATTCAAAGGTACATATAAATGTAGTTATACTCAATGTACGGCTTGTGAATATTTGCAGCAAGGTGATGGTTTTACTAGTACAGTCACGGGGGAGAAATTTAAACATTTTTCCTGTCTAAATTGTAGATCGTGTTACGTAGTTTATCTTCTTACCTGCATTGAATGAGGGATTCAATATACAGGACTTACTACAAGAGAAACCAGAGAAAGGATTAGAGAGCATGTAACAAATATAAAAGCTGGTAAATTGACTACACCATTAGTGCAACATTTCAAACAGGCTCATAGTAAAAGCGCACACTCCCTAAGGTGGATCATAATTGAGTTGGTTAAATGCAAACCAAGAGGGGGTGACAGAGATAAATTACTGGCCAAAAGGGAAGTGTATTGGATACACAGATTCAGAACAAGAGTTCCAGAGGGATTGAACTCTGAATACGATCTCATTAACTTTTGGGAATAGAAGCTCTGGGCATGTGTATACAATATGTTAAGAATGTGGGGAAACCTTCTAGATAAATCTGCCGGCTTTACCTACATTAATCTATATAACGGGTCCTTATTTGGACAAGCTTAATGTTGGTTTTATATTTGAAGCCATATATAAAAGATTATCCTTTGACTAACTGTTAGGTGTTACAATTTCATTGCACAGAATATTAGGAGGGGTTACGTATATATGTATACACATTAATAGGTGCCTTAAATAAATTTGTTTTGTACATGTCCCATGTATCTGTTTGCGTATAGAGTTTACTGTAATTTTAGCAACAGTTTTTCCAATACAACAGTAGTTCTAAGTTTAAATCTTTGTATTTTTAGTAGTGATTTATTGTTTTAACATTGTAAAGATAAATTAATTTTCTCTTTGTACATTGTTGGATACTATCAACTGTTTAGCAATAGTGGGTGTGTTTAAGTTCCGCTGCAAGTAATGAAAGGTGTTTGTTTTTAACCTATTAGCTGGTTCTAATTGATATTTAAGGCCAAGACTGTAGGTACGATTACAGCTTCTTGAGCCGAAACACGTCAGAGGGCAGTCCTTGGAGTGGAACACACACCACTCACATATCTGTGGGATCCAGATTAGTTATTTCATTATTGTAATGGAATTTTACAAAAATTAAAACCCTTATGAATTGCCACTCTAAATATGTGGTTTATGTCCTTGATTGTCTATGTAAAAAGCAGTATGTAGGTAGGACCAAAAGGACCATAAAGAGAAGAATTATGGAACATGTGGCAAATATTGAAAAAGGTGACATACAACATGGAGTGACAGATCATTTTAGAAATTTCCATAATGATTTTTCTGGCTTATGTTTTAAGGCTATTGAACAAATACATTTGGATGAAAGAAGGGGTAATAAAATGTTAAAGCTAAGACAACGTGAAACCTTTGGATCCATGTATTGCAAACCATGGAACCATTGGGTATGAATAGGGAATTGGATATACAAGCTTTTCTCCTTTGATATATATATATATATTTTTCAAAATTAATATTTATTTCTAATAGTATAATTATTATCCCTTTCATTGCGCCAATAAGTAGGTTGTTTTTATATCCTTTTTTACCATTTGATGTATATGCTCTCATTTTATTTTATTTATTTTATTTTTTTCCTTAAGAAAACCAAAATGGGGACAACTATGCTAGTATTTAGATGATATTATAAGGAATTTTATTTATTCATCACCTTTTCACTCTGTATATTCTCCTAAATTGGCAGGGAATATAATGTTTCATATTAGTTTTTAAATTATTGTATATCATTGTCTCTTCTTGTTACGAAACATGGGTGTATGTCCCTTTAAATAACTAACTCCGCATATCTTTGCAAATCCATCAGCGGTATGTACCTTCAGCTTCTATTTTTAAAGTTCGAAATTTCATTTCCCATATAGAAGCATTTTTTAGATAAATGTTTATTCTAAATAGGGAAAATAGGATACGTTCTAAAAAAAGAACACATTTTGTATTTACAGAGCATTATGTGTGAATTCTATTGAGAGTTACTATTTTAACTACGGTATTCTCTCTTCTTTTCCCTTTATTTTATTTTTGCCTATTGTTCTTGGAACTTATTGTGCCAGTATGCCTCTTTGAAATAATGAAACCAGAGCACAGTTATAAGATATAATATACACAGAATGTTACTGGTTTTTGATTACACTTATTAATAAACAGCAAAGGGGTGCTTCATGTCTGCAATTTTAATTATCATGTTATACGTTTTTAGGATTTTATTTTGTTTTATTTATTGCAGAAATGTATATATACGTTCTTAATTTCAGGCTATTTCATTGAACCAGTTCTAATTCGTAGCGAAAGGTGATTGGTGTGACTCGCCGATACAAAGTTTACATCTTACGTTTAAAAGCTGTCTACAGGCTAGGTGGGCCATTACGAAGCCTCTGACGAAGCGGATACAACCGTGAAACGAGTTAGGCCACGCCCACCTTTCGCTACGACTGCTAGACGTTGTTAGTATGTCTGTCTAGAAGTTACACAGTAACTGTTTGCTTCTTACTTGTGTAACCACATTTGGCTTTTTATTTGCTCCAATTGCTGGGGAAGTTTCTAACAGTAAAGTGGACTCTATTGCGGCCAAGTTGAACTGTTTTACCCCACTTGGAAGTTTTACCACGGACCGTTGGCTCTGCACAGCGGATGTCTGTATATTCAACTGTGATATTACATACCTGTATCTTACCTCATATTGATTGAGGTTTCATATTGTGAGTACCCACCCTGAAGGGGGATTGCTTGTTTGTATTAAAACATTATTTGTATCTAACATATTACACTATGAGGAGTCTCTTTGTGCGCTTATTTCTATAGATCATCACAACACTGCTCTGTTTTCCTACTGTGGTATTGGAAGACAGATTATAAGCTGCCGTTTCTCCACATACCGGATTGGAATCATCTGATTGAAGAAAGGACATTATTGGATACTAAAATCATCTTTCTCCACAGATAAGACTTTATTATTTCATATGCATTATCATTGTGTGTTTTTTTAAAATTGCTTGTCTGTGAGATTCACAGATTTGTCTGTTCTTAATATATATATATATATATATATATATATATATATATATATATATATATATATATGTGTGAAGAAAAAGCAAAAAACAATACCAGCTGTGGTTGTCACTGTATGGCGACTAGTGAATTATATGTGTACAACAAAACAGAAAATGTGAGGAAAAAAAAAAAAGCAGACCTTATTATTTGCGCTAAATACAACTAAAACACAATACCATTCCAAGCAAAACTGGGCCTTGCTTGTACCCAGAGTGTGTCAAGTGCACAAGTGTGTGTCTAATTAAGGGATTATAACCGTCTAGTGAATAATTATCTTAACCAATGGTGAAAAAAAACATAATTTATGCTTACCTGATAAATTTATTTCTCTTGTAGTGTATCCAGTCCACGGATCATCCATTACTTGTGGGATATTCTCCTTCCCAACAGGAAGTTGCAAGAGGATCACCCACAGCAGAGCTGCTATATAGCTCCTCCCCTCACTGCCATATCCAGTCATTCGACCGAAACAAGCCGAGAAAGGAGAAACCATAGGGTGCAGTGGTGACTGCAGTTTAATTAAAATTTAGACCTGCCTGAAAAGGACAGGGCGGGCCGTGGACTGGATACACTACAAGAGAAATAAATTTATCAGGTAAGCATAAATTATTTAATAATATATATAAATTTCTCTTGTTAAGTGTAGTCCACGGATCATCCATTACTTGTGGGATACCAATACCAAATCTAAAGTACACGGATGATGGGAGGGACAAGGCAGGAACTTAAACGGAAGGAACCACTGCCTGAAGAACCTTTCTCCCAAAAACAGCCTCCGAAGAAGCAAAAGTATCAAATTTGTAAAATTTGGAAAAAGTATGAAGGGAAGCCACAGCTCTAGTAGAATGAGCTGTAATCCTTTCAGGAGGCTGCTGTCCAGCAGTCTCATAGGCTAAACGGATTATACTCCGAAGCCAAAAAGAAAGAGAGGTTGCCGAGGCCTTCTGACCTCTCCTCTGTCCAGAGTAAACAACAAACAGGTTAGATGTTTGGCGAAAATCTTTAGTAGCCTGTAAGCAAAAATTCAAGGCACGGACTATGTCTAGATTATGCAAAAGACGTTCCTTCTTTGAAGAAGGATTAGGACATAATGATGGAACAACAATCTCTTGATTGATATTCTTGTTAGAAACCACCTTAGGTAAAAACCCAGGTTTTGTACGCAGAACAACTTTATCTGAATGAAAGATCAGATAAGGAGAATCACAATGTAAGGCAGATAACTCCGAGACTCTTCAAGCCGAGGAAATAGCCATCAGAAAAAGAACTTTCCATGAAAGAAGTTTGATATCAATAGAATGAAGGGGTTCAAACAGAACCCCTTGAAGAACTTTAAGAACCAAGTTTAAGCTCCATGGAGGAGCAACAGGTTTAAACACAGGCTTAATTCTAACTAAAGCCTGACAAAATGCCTGAACGTCTGGAACTTCTGCCAGACGCTTGTGTAAAAGAATAGACAGAGCAGAAATCTGTCCCTTTAAAGAACTAGCTGATAATCCTTTGTCCAAACCCTCTTGGAGGAAGGACAATATCCTAGGAATCCTAACCCTACTCCACGAGTAATTCTTGGATTCACACCAATGAAGATATTTACGCCATATCTTGTGGTAAATTTTCCTGGTGACAGGCTTTCGTGCCTGCATTAAGGTATCAATTACTGCGGAGAAGCCACGCTTTGATAGGATCAAGCGTTCAATCTCCATGCAGTCAGTCTCAGAGAAAGTAGATTCGGATGATTGAAAGGACCTTGTATTAGAAGGTCTTGTCTCAGAGGCAGAGTCCATGGTGGAAAGGATGACATGTCCACTAGGTCTGCATACCAGGTCCTGCGTGGCCACGCAGGCGCTATCAATATCACCGATGCTCTTTCCTGTTTGATTTTGGCAATCAGACGAGGGAGCAGAGGAAATGGTGGAAACACATAAGCCAGGTTGAAGAACCAAGGCGCTGCTAGAGCATCTATCAGTGCCGCTTCTGGGTCCCTGGACCTGGATCAGTAACAAGGAAGCTTGGCGTTCTGGCGAGACGCCATGAGATCCAATTCTGGTTTGCCCCAACGGAGAACCAATTGAGCAAACACCTCCAGATGGAGTTCCCATTCCCCCGGATGAAAAGTCTGACGACTTAGAAACTCCGCCTCCCAGTTCTCTACACCTGGGATATGGATAGCTGACAGGTGGCAAGAGTGAGTCTCTGCCCAGCGAATTATCTTGGAGACTTCTGACATCGCTAGGGAACTCCTGGTTCCCCCTTGATGGTTGATGTAAGCCACAGTCGTGATGTTGTCCGACTGAAATCTGATGAACCTCAGTGTTGCTAGCTGAGGCCAAGCCAGAAGAGCATTGAATATTGCTCTTAACTCCAGAATATTTATTGGGAGGAGTTTCTCCTCCTGAGTCCATGAACCCTGAGCCTTCAGGGAGTTCCAGACTGCGTCCCAACCTAGAAGGCTGGCATCTGTTGTTACAATTGTCCAATCTGGTCTGCAAAAGGTCATACCCTTGGACAGATGGGACCGAGATAACCACCAGAGAAGAGAATCTCTGGTTTCCTGATCCAGATTTAGTAGAGGGGACAAATCTGTGTAATCCCCATTCCACTGACTGAGCATGCATAATTGCAGCGGTCTGAGATGCAGGCGCGCGAATGGCACTATGTCCATCGCCGCTACCATTAAGCCGATTACTTCCATGCACTGAGCCACCGTGGGGCGTGGAATGGAGTGAAGAACACGGCAAGCATTTAGAAGTTTTGATAACCTGGACTCCGTCAGGTAAACTTTCATTTCTACAGAATCTATTAGAGTCCCTAGGAAGGAAACCCTCGTGAGAGGAGATAGAGAACTCTTTTCTTCGTTCACTTTCCACCCATGCGACCTCAGGAATGCCAGAACTATCTCTGTATGAGATTTGGCAATTTGAAAGCTTGACGCCTGTATCAGGATATCGTCCAGGTAAGGAGCCACCGCTATGCCTCCCGGTCTTAGGACCGCCAGAAGTGAGCCCAGAACCTTTGTAAAAATTCTTGGGGCTGTAGCCAACCCGAATGGAAGAGCTACAAATTGGTAATGCCTGTCTAGAAAGGCAAACCTCAGGAACTGATGATGATTCTTGCGAATCGGAATGTGAAGGTAGGCATCCTTTAAGTCCACTGTGGTCATGTACTGACCCTCTTGGATCATGGGTAAAATGGTTCGAATAGTTTCCATCTTGAATGACGGAACTCTGAGGAATTTGTTTAGGATCTTTAAATCCAAAATTGGTCTGAAGGTTCCCTCTTTTTTGGGAACCACAAACAGATTTGAATAAAACTCCTGTCCTTGTTCCGTCCGCGGAACTGGATGGATCACTCCCATTACAAGGAGATCTTGTACGCAGCTTAGGAATGCCTCTTTCTTTATCTGGTTTGCAGATAATCTTGAAAGGTGAAATCTCCCTTGTGGAGGAGAAGCTTTGAAGTCCAGAAGATATCCCTGAGATATAATCTCCAACGCCCAGGGATCCTGAACATCTCTTGCCCATGCCTGGGCGAAGAGAGAGAGTCTGCCCCCTACTAGAGCCGTTGTCGGATAGGGGGCCGCTCCTTCATGCTGTCTTAGAGGCAGCAGCAGGCTTTCTGGCCTGCTTGCCCTTGTTCCAGGACTGGTTAGGTTTCCAGGCCTGCTTGGATTGAGCAAAAGTTCCCTCTTGTTTTGAAGCAGAGGAAGTTGATGCTGCACCTGCCTTGAAATTTCGAAAGGCACGAAAATTAGACTGTTTGGCCTTTGATTTGGCCCTGTCCTGAGGAAGGGTATGACCCTTACCCCCAGTAATGTCAGCAATAATTTCTTTCAAACCAGGCCCGAATAAGGTCTGCCCCTTGAAAGGAATGTTGAGTAATTTAGACTTTTAAGTCACATCAGCTGACCAGGATTTGAGCCATAGCGCTTCTACGCATCTGGATAGCGAATCCGGAATTCTTAGCCGTTAGTTTAGTCAAATGAACAATGGCATCAGAAACAAATGAGTTAGCTAGCTTAAGAGTTCTAAGCTTGTCAACAATTTCAGTTAATGGAGCTGTATGGATGGCCTCTTCCAGGGCCTCAAACCAGAATGCCGCCGCAGCAGTGACAGGCGCAATGCATGCAAGGGGCTGTAAAATAAAACCTTGTTGAATAAACATTTTCTTAAGGTAACCCTCTAATTTTTTTTTTTATCCATTGGATCTGAAAAAGCACAACTGTCCTCAACCGGTATAGTGGTACGCTTTGCTAAAGTAGAAACTGCTCCCTCCACCTTAGGGACAGTCTGCCATAAGTCCCTTGTAGTGGCATCTATTGGAAACATTTTTCTAAATATAGGAGGTGGGGAAAAGGGCACACCGGGCCTATCCCACTCCTTACTAATAATTTCTGTAAGCCTTTTAGGTATTGGAAAAACATCAGTACTCACCGGCACTGCATAGTATTTATCCAGCCTACACAATTTCTCTGGCACTGCAATTGTGTCACAGTCATTCAGAGCAGCTAATACCTCCCCAAGCAATACACAGAGGTTCTCAAGCTTAAATTTAAAATTAGAAATCTCTGAATCAGGTCTCCCCGATTCAGAGACGTCACCCACAGACTGAAGCTCTCCGTCCTCAGGTTCTGCATATTGTGACGCAGTATCAGACATGGCTCTTACAGCATCTACGTGCTCTGTATCTTGTCTAACCCCAGAGCTATCGCGCTTGCCTCTCAATTCAGGCAATCTGGATAATACCTCTGACAGGGTATTATTCATGAATGCAGCCATGTCCTGCAAAGTAATCGCTATGGGCGTCCCTGATGTACTTGGCGCCATATTAGCGTGCGTCCCTTGAGCGGGAGGCGAAGGGTCCGACACGTGGGGAGAGTTAGTCGGCATAACTTCCCCCTCGACAGACCCCTCTGGTGACAATTCTTTTATAGATAAAGACTGATCTTTACTGTTTAAGGTGAAATCAATACATTTAGTACACATTCTTCTATGGGGCTCCACCATAGCTTTTAAACATAATGAACAAGTATCCTCTGTTTCAGACATGTTAGTACAGACTAGCAATGAGACTAACAAGCTTGGAAAACACTTTAAAGCAAGTTAACAAGCAATATAAAAAACGTTACTGTGCCTTTAAGAGAAACAAATTTTGACAAAATTTGAAATAACAGTGAAAAAAGGCAGTTACACTAACAAATTTTTTACAGTGTATGTAACAAGTCAGCAGAGCATTGCACCCACTTGCAAATGGATGATTAACCCCTTAATAACAAAAACAGAATAATAAATGACAAAAACGTTTTTAAACACAGTCACAACAACTGCCACAGTCTACTGTGATTGTTACCCTCCTCAAACACGACTTTGAAGCCTTTTGAGCCCTTCAGAGATGTCCTGGATCATGCAGAGGGAAGCTGAATGTCTCTGTCAGTATTTTTATCTACACAGAAAAGCACTAAAATAGGCCCTTCCCACTCATATTGCAACAGTGGAAAGCCTCAGGAACTGTTTCTAGGCAAAAATCAAACCAGCCATGTGGAAAAAAACTAGGCCCCAATAAGTTTTGTCACCAAACATATATAAAAACGATTAAACATGCCAGCAAACGTTTTATATTTCACTTTTATAAGAGTAATAAGCCTGATACCAGTAGCTATCACTGCATTTAAGGCTTAACTTACATTAATCCGGAATCAGCAGCATTTTCTAGCAAATTCCATCCCTAGAAAAATATTAACTGCACATACCTTATTGCAGGAAAACCTGCACGCCATTCCCTCTCTGAAGTTACCTCACTCCTCAGAATATGTGAGAACAGCAATGGATCTAAGTTACTTCTGCTAAGATCATAGAAAACGCAGGCAGATTCTTCTTCCAATGCTGCCTGAGATGAAACAGTACACTCCGGTACCATTTAAAAATAACAAACTTTTGATTGAAGTTAAAAAACTAACTATAATACACCACTCTCCTCTTACTACGTCCATCTTTGTTGAGAGTTGCAAGAGAATGACTGGATATGGCAGTGAGGGGAGGAGCTATATAGCAGCTCTGCTGTGGGTGATCCTCTTGCAACTTCCTGTTGGGAAGGAGAATATCCCACAAGTAATGGATGATCCGTGGACTGGATACACTTAACAAGAGAAAAGCAAATTATACAATATTCCTAATAAGATGTGGTTAACAGTTAGGGTTCCTCTTAACAGGACTTTACTAGGGGCAATTTAAGTGTTAATAAGGAGCTCCAAATTAACTACTACTTGCCACAGTATTTGATACTTCCAATATAGATTTGGCTAGGGGCTGAAATCTTAACAAAAAAACAGAATATATATGACCTATATAACTTTTACCAATTAACTTAGTAGATGCTTGTCGGCTTTTAAGTTCTAATAGTAAAGCCTTTCTATTGATTTTATTATTATTATTATTCTTTATTTATAAAGCGCCAACAGATTCCGCAGTGCTGCCCATGGGTACAAGGATAACAGTACAATGGAGAAACAATACGATAAGACAAAATTTTACAGACAAAAACAGGGGAATTGAGGGCCCTATTCCCGTGGGAACTTACAATTATTATCAGGTATTTGTAGAGCGCCAACAGATTCTGCAGCGCTGTAAACATAGTCGGTGTACAGGATAGCTTTTTTAGGGGTCAAGTGGTGTAAGGATTCCACTCCGCTTTTTCCCTCTCGCCATCTTATCACATGGTTTCCCTGTCCTACCTGTACTTAAGGGATCACCTGACTGCAAACAGGTGCTTAGTTATTAAAGTTTGTAGCTGCACCTAGCTGTGGTGTTACACCAGCATTCTTATTAATATCAAGCTGTTTGGATTATATCCTATTCCTCCTCTACCTACAGTACTGGATATTTCTCCACTTCAACTGTGTCCCTATTTCATGTACTGGCTACGTTATTGACCCTCCTGAATGTGCTTCAATTCCTTCCTGCTCAGCGGACCGCAGACAAACAGCTGCTTCAACCCTGCTCAGTGTTCCCTGCATACGCCTCCGTAAGCTGTTTGCAGCACTGCACTTCTGCACAACGTCAGTTTAACTCTCACTGTTCCTATGAACCATCCTTACCTGATACCATTTGTAAGTAGTGTTGTTTTCAAAAACGGACATTTACTTTTGATTCCTTTTGCGGCTCTGCTTCCTAAGCCGTTCTGAATCGTAAGCGGGTAAGAGGCTCCTCCTCCAGCTGGCTACAAGCCGCAACATTGCACGCTCTCGCTACTTCAAAGACTGGTTTGGATACAGGGGGAAAAACTTGCTACAAGTGGAGTATTGCATCATACCTAACAACTTACTTTGTTGTAACATCCTGTCCTCCTTATACTACTAAGCTATGAACTAACTTTACATCAGGGAGAGCTAGCTATTACGGCCACAAAGTATATTAAGTGATACTATCTCTGCTTACTCACAGCCTCTTGACCTAAAGGGAGAAACTTATCCCATGTTATTGTTTTTTCAGTTAAACACCACTCTGTGCCATATAAACAGTTCTGGGTGTTCACTGTTAAACTCAGGTACTTTGCCGTTATATCCTAGCAGCATCCTATCTGCAATTATTATTTTGTCACTGAAAGCAAACAGGCCTATGCTTACACAATAGCCCTTCTGCACAAGTGATACAGAGGGCCCTGCCGAGAGTTTCACTGTTGTAGTCGGCTCTTATGAAGCGATCTGTAAACAAATGGGCCGATAGGCTTACATTCTAAGGGGTTAAAGGGGAAAGCAATGAAGTTAGGAAAGGTTAGTGTTGGTTGTATGCATCCCTGAATAGTAGAGTTTTTAGGGAGTGCTTGAAGCTGTTAAAACTAGGGGAGAGTCTTATGGAGCAAGGCAGGGAATTCCACAAGATGGGGGCCAGTCTGGAGAAGTCCTGTAAACGGGAATGTGAGGAAGTAACAAGAGAGGAGGAGAGGAGGAGATCCTGAGCTGATCGAAGGGGACGGGAGGGAGAGTATCTAGAGACAAGATCTGAGATGTAGGGGGGGAGCAGTGCAGTTGAGATGAGCCTGATAGAGGCCTAGCAGAGGGATTCATAATGGATTGTAAAGGAGCTATGCGGCAGCTAGGTAGACCAGAGAGGACGGAGTTGCAGTAGTCAAGGCGGGAAAGGATGAAAGAGTGGATTAAAATCTTGGTTGTATCTTGTGTAAGGAAATGTCTAATTTTAGCAATGTTTTTAAGGTGGAAGCGGCAGGCTTTAGCCAAGGACTGAATGTAAGGAGTGAAGGAAAGATCTGAGTCAAGTGTGACCCCAAGACATCGGGCATGCGGGGTAGGGGTAATGATGGAATTATCAACAGTTATAGAAATGTTGGGGGTGGAGACATTAGAAGGGGGAAAAATAAGGAGTTAAGTTTTGGAGAGATTTAGCTTAAGATAGTGAGAGGACATCCAAGATGGGATGTGAGAAAGACAGTTAGTGACACGGGTTAGTAAGGAAGGAGGTAGGTCTGGTGCAGAGAGGTAGATTTGGGTGTCATCGGCATACAAATGGTATTGAAGCCCATGGGACTTTATTAAGGAACCTAGTGATGACGTGTAGATTGAAAAGAGAAGGGACAAATGACAGAGCCTTGAGGTACCCCAAGAGAAAGTGGTAACGGGGCAGAGAATTCTCCGGAGAAGGCTACACTAAATGTATGGTTAGTCAAATAGGAAGAGAACCACAAGAGAGTGGTGTCACAGATGCCGAAGGATTGGAGGGTTTGGAGCAGAAGAGGGTGGTCAACAGTGTCAAAGGCTGCAAACAGGTCAAGGAGGATAAGCAGAGAGAAGTGGCCTTTGGATTTTGCTGTAAGTAGGTCATTGGTAACCTTGACAATTGCTGTCTCTGTAGAGTGATGGGAAAAAATCCTGATTGCAGTGGGTCAAGAAGAGAGTTTAGTGTAAGTAAATGGGATAGACGTGAGTAAACTAGCTTTTAGAGGAGCTTTGAGGCAAGAGGGAGTAGGGAAATAGGGCGGTAGTTGGATGGGAAGGTTGGATCAAGGGAAGTTTTTTTGAGTATAGGTGTGACCAGTGCATATTTTAGAGATGAGGGAAATATACCAGTGCTGAGGGAGAGGTTGAAAATGTGTGTGAGTATGCGGATGAGGGTAGAAGAGAGGGAGGGGAGTAGCTGTGAGGGGATGGGGTCGAGGGGCCAGGTAGTGAGGTGGGAGGACAGTATAAGGGCAGAAACTTCATCCTCGTTAACAGGGGCAAAAGAGCTGCATTTTTGGATATTTGGGTTTTGGGTGATTGTGAGCTTTTGAGGGGGTGGGAGCTTGGAAGTATGTTGAGAGCTGATTTCACTTCTGATGGAGTCAATTTTTTTGTTGAAGTGGCTGGCAAAATCTTGAGCTGAGAGAGAGGTTGTGTTAGGGGGTGGGGGTGGGCGGAGAAGAGTGTTGAACGTGGAGAACAGACGTTTAGGGT
This sequence comes from Bombina bombina, assembly GCF_027579735.1. Classification (NCBI taxonomy): domain Eukaryota; kingdom Metazoa; phylum Chordata; class Amphibia; order Anura; family Bombinatoridae; genus Bombina; species Bombina bombina. The sequence goes on along the minus strand of NC_069499.1, from coordinate 803,610,222 downwards.
TAGAGGAAAGAGTAGAGATGAGATAAGAGAAATATTGTTGCTTATAAAGATTAAGGGCAGAATAATAGGAGTTCAGGATGAACTTGTAGTGAAGAAAGTCAGCTGAACTCCGAGATTTCCTCCAGTGTCGCTCAGCAGTACGGGAGCATCTGCGTAGATATCGTGTCAGAGGAGTATGCCAGGGCTGAGGATGAGAGTGTGGTTTCTTAGCTAAGGTTGGAGGGGCCAGAGTGTCAATGACCGATGTAAGGGTGGAATTATACTGGCAGATAGATTGGTCAGGACAGGAAAGGGAGGTGATGGATGAGAGGAGAGGTTTGAGAGAGCAAGCGAGCTGATGCAGTTCTAATGACTTAGTGCTTCTGTGAAGTTTGGTGTGAGGGGTAGAGGGAGGGGGAGTTGTAGGTAGGGAAGTGATGTTGCAAGTTAGGAGATGATGGTCAGAGAGAGGAAAAGGGGAGTTTGTTAAATTTGAAAGAGTGCATCGATAGGTGAAAATCAGATCAAGGGAATGACCATCTTTGTGAGTGGGAGAGTAAGTCCATTGTGACAGGCCGAAAGAGGAAGTCAGTTGAAGAAGTTGTTTTGCAGAGGAGGCAGTGGGATTGTCAAGAGGGATGTTAAAGTTGCCAAGAAAGAGGGCAGGGGTGTCTGAGGAAAGGAAATAAGGAAGCCAGGCAGCAAAGTGATCTAAAAATTGAGTTGGGGAGCCAGGATGGTGGTATATGACGGCAACACGTATAGAGAGGGGAGAGAATAAGCAAATCAGGTGTGCTTCAAATTAAGAAAATGTGAGTGAAGAGAAGGGCTGTATTTGTTGGAAGGTGCAACGAGAGGAAAGTAAAATACCGACACCACCTCCTTGTTTATTGCCAGGCCTAGGAGTGTGGCTGAAATGGAGACCCCCATGTGACAGTGCAGCAGTGGATGCTGTGTCTGAAGCAGAGAGCCAGGTTTCTGTAAGAGCCAGAAGGTTAAGAGAGTGGGAGATAAAGAGATCATGGATAGAAGTGAGCTTGTTGCAAACAGAGCGAGAGTTCCAGAGTGCACAAGTGAATGGGGAGGTGGTTTTAGATGTAAGAGGAATGCGATTAAGGTTACCAGAGTTTAGTTTATAAAGTCTATTGAAAGGCACACAAGGATGTGAAAGGCTAGGAGGTTGTGAGGGACCAGGATTAGGGGAGATGTCACCAGCAGCTAGTATGAGCAAGAGGGAGAGTGACATGAGATGAGAAGCAGATTTGCAGTAATGAGACTGTTTTTTGGCTGAAGTGCAGGGGGGAGAGAGAGTGTTTAGGAATAGGTAAAGTTCATGAGTACAAAAGTAAGGTGAGTATAAGAGAGATGACCTAATGAACAGTGCAGGTGGAGAGGGAGAAGGAGTAATTGAGTAATGTAGTTTGTTATAGAGACAGGAGGTAGCAAAAAGGAATATGAAGATATTGAGCATTATTATGAAAGTGGGAACCAAGTAAACACATAAGACACAGTGTTACAAAAGCACTTGCAAAAGGATACGAGATACAAAATAAACCCACAGTATTACAAGAGTACTTGCCTTGTGTCTTGCCCCTTGCCCAATCCTTGTTCAATTCTTGTATAATTCTTAAAAATTAGTGCCTCACTTATAAAATGTTCACTTTGAAAATGTGAACATATGCTATTGTTAAAAAGTACTATACATATACACAGAGAGACTTGGAGTAAAAATGACAGAAAAGCAGGAAATAGCAGGATTTCAATGCAGTGCCTTAATTCACATACCAAAAAGAGAGACTTGGAGTAAAATGACAGAAAAGTAGGGAATAGCAGGATTTCAATGCAGGGCCTTAATTCACATACCAAAAAGAGAGACTTGGAGTAAAATGACAGGGAATTGAGGGTCCTATTCCCGTGGGAACTTACAATCTAGGTCTTTTATGCACTCTTCCTTCTCCACACAAAAAACAAAAAAAGGGTTTAGAAACTAAGTCACAGACTTATTATTAACAGTACATTTGTTAGCCATTATGCATACTCAGCAAATATATACACTGAAAAGCGTCAGGTTTTTCAAGTAACCCTGCGTGTATAGCAGGTTATAAGAGTATATATTTTACAAATCACTTTGCACCTTCTCAATATACTATGTTCTAATAGTATCAGGAAAGAAAAAACCCATACTCCTTATATACTGCACTTTGCCCAAGATAAATTGTCCACCATGAGACCAATGCTCTACAAAAAGATACAGTATATACCTCCAGATACTGAAACCAACAGGGTGTTAGCTATAACCAAGATACTGTATTTCCCAGTCCCACTAGTCAGCAGGGAGCAAAGGTAATGTCAGCATAACCAATATTTAGTGGGACCACTTCTGAGGTACACTTACGGCACAGGTCAGTCTGAACAGCCTGGTTATCCACACTAACCAGTTAGATCTTAGGTCCAGCAGCCGGGGGACAAAACTGTCAAAGGAGATACGCTGCTGTCGCAGTCAACATCCACCCAGACCAAGCTGCTAACCTCGAGAGGTGTGTTCCACACAGTAATGGGATTGGCCTGGACCTTTCGATTCCGGTCACACACTTTCTTTACGAAACTCCAAGGCTCCGTGATATGTCCGTACCCTTCTCACAGGGAGATATTAACTACTCTGGCTTAGCTTTATGGAGGGCTGTGAAATCCGCTTAGCTGATAAGGTCTCAAACCCAGCAGCCAGGAGACAGGACCGCCAAAGAAGAGACGTTGCTGTCACAGCTAACAGTTGCTGCTATCCTCTAGAGGTGTGTTTGTATGCTGTAATACGATTGGCCCAGATCTCCGATGCCGGTCACACACCTTCCTTGATAGAATCACAGATTCATCGCTGTATCTATACCCTTCTTACGGGGAGAAGCTGGTCTCTCAGGCTTAGCTTAATGGAGGGCCGTGGGATTTGACCATCCCTCCACTTTTGTGCTGTTATTCCAATCCGTGTTCTTGGAACTCACAGTCCCCGAGTCCTAGGGATTTATATGGCAGGTGAATATTGCGGCATCCGCCCCCAGGCTGAGTATGTATTATTAGAGCCACATAGGGGCCACTGACGATACCCAATTCTTTTAGGGCTGTCTGCCGGTTTGTTCTTCCTCTATCTTAGCCACTCAATCATGCGGTCACGCGTAATTATTTTGCAGGTGTAGCGTATCTGGACATACAGAGAGAGGTGTACTTAACAGGGTTTGTTTGTAGCTATTAAGCCCAGCAAAGAGTCTGCACTTGAGCAAAAAGAGCTGAAAAGAGTGCTTTAGCAAATAAGCATTTTTATGTCTTGTTGTGACTTCCTCTCCGGGATCCGAGGATCCTGCACCAGACCGAACTAGTTGAATTGGGTCAAGGCACACTTGGAAGGCTGGAGAATGACTTTGTTCCCAAGTTTGAGAAGCGAGGCAGACTGCAGATACCTGCAAGCTACCTGTTCGCTCCGCCCCCAGCCGGAAGTCTGGAATTTTCTGTCTAATGTCAACAAGAAGGGTATCTTTATAGACAATAATCATGTGAATTAAGCAAAAAGAGCATTCATCAAGTATCTGGTTCCACTCATCCTTAAAGGATGGATCATCAACTTCAAATGTAACTTGTTTATTCAAAGTCCCCTAGGGATCATTTTTAAGGCAATGTACTTCTCTAGAGTCCATTTGTCCAATTTGATCTTGTTTTCTTTTAGCATCAACAGTTCAATTTTGGAAAAGAGGTCACTTAGCGTAAGTTGTGAGTAATTATTAGTCTTACGCATACTGAGTATTATGTTTGAACATTGCTATTTTAGTGAGTGAAATATATTTCATTTTGTAAGTAATTGACACATATGAATCCAGGTGCACACACTTGTTTTTAATGAGACCAGGGTATTTAAACTAGAGAGGAAGTTTAGAGGACAAGGTCTATGATTACGGCTTTAAGGAGATGAAACGCGTCAGCCTAGTACTCCTGTGCCACCTGTCTGATTTCATCAGTAAGCTTTTGCTGTTTTTAATACTTACTAACATGGACCCTGAAGAAGTGACCAAAGCTGTGGCACACTAAGTAGCATCTATTCGGAGCCTACTCAACACATCTTCAAAGTCTAGGCTCCAAGTTAGACCAGCTAACAGAAATGATACGGACACTATGCCAAATATTCCGCACTTTGGCCGCTGAGACTGATTTAAATCCAGGTGCTCTTAAAGTATCATTCAGCAGAGGATTATGTGACAGAATAAAAGATGAACTGGTGTATAGAGAATTACCAGAGTCTTTAGAGGAATTAATTTCCTTGTGTATCAAGCTTGATACTCAAAACTGGAATGACAAAAGTAAAGGGACAGGACAAGTCTCAAAAACTAGTTACCCAGATTGGCTGCAAGATTTAATGCTCCTACTGCTACTTCTTCTAAATCCTCAACTGAGGAACCAATAGAGGTGCTGCCATTCGATTACCTGAGTCCAAAATACTTTGGAGATGCAATTGTGGTCAACTGTTCGGTACTGGTACTGGTATCATGTAACACTCAATTCCCCTTACCTTGTGGGGGTACTTCATGTTGCAACTCTACAATTTGATCTTGTATCTTCTCCCCACATTCCTATTATCCTAGTACTTCCCTGGTTGCAATTACATTTCCTGGTCCAAGGGTAAATTAACAGCATGGTGAGAAAATTATTTTAAACACTGACTATACTGGCCCTTGAAGAATTTTGACTGTCTCTGTGACTCCTGAACCCCCGCATTTTATCAGGAATATATAGATGTGTTTTCCAAGAAAGAAACTGAAGTTTTACCTCTACACTGAGAGTTTGATTGTGCTATTGAGTTATATCCAGGCACTACAATACCCAAGGGTAAAACCTTTCCCATCTCTAAGCCAGAACTGAAAGCATTGGATACCTACATAATGGAAAACAAAGGTCAAGGATTTATCAGGCCTTCATCCTCCCTTGCTGGAGCAGTATTTTTTTTGTCGAGAAAAAAGATGGAGGGCTCCGTTCTGTATTGATTAGAGAGCTCTAAACCAAATCACATTAAAGGACTCTTGTCCTCTACCATTAATTCTAGAACTGATTATTTAATGGAACAACTAAGACCTACGAGGGGCCTACACTCTTCAAAATCTGTTTTAGGCATTTTGAATAACTAGTAATATCATTTGGGTTGTACAACACCCCTGCAATGGTTGTTGCATAGAGGCTTGTCAACAACATTCAAGGATTATCTAAATAACGTTGTAATAATATACTTGGACGACACCCTTATTTTCTCTTAATCAATATATAAGCATATCCACCATGTAAAACTAGTCCTGCAGCACCTGAGACAAAACATGCTCTATGCAAAACTGGAGAACTGTCTTTTCGACCAAAGCACAATACCCTTCCTAGGATCTATGGATCCAACCAAGTTTTCCACAATACTAGAATGGCCTCAGCCTACCACTCTAAAGGGAGTACAAATATTTCTCAGGGTTTGCTAATTATTATAGATGTTTTATCAAAGGTTTTTCCTATTGCAGCCCCCTTATTTGCTCTAACTTCCAGACCTAAGCTCTGTAAAAACTGGCTAGAAGAAGCTGTTAACGCCTTTCAACTGTTAAAAAAAGATCTTTAGTACTGCATCTGTGCTTAAACATCCTGATCCAACACACCAATACATACTGGAAGTCGATACTTCTGAGATTGCAGCTGGAACCGTTCTATCTCAAAGAGATGCAGACTCTGAAAAAATCCACCCTGTAGCCTTCTTCTCTAAAAAAATTCCAAGCCAGAAATCAACTATGATATAGCCAACAGAGAATTACTAGATATAAAAATGGTCTTGACAGAATGGAGACATCTTCTATAAGGTACTCTCAAACCAATTGTTATATTGATCGATCATAAAAACCTTCTTTATCTACAGTCTGCTAAATGACTCAATACCAGACAAGCCCACTGGGCTTTGTTTTCTTCTCAATTCAATTTTATCCTATTTGCCTGGTTCCAAGGCATCAACAAAACGGTTGATGCCTTGTCTCTGCAATTCTCTCAAGCAAATATTCAAGATCAAACCTCTGACTTTATAAATCCTCAACAAAAGATAATAGCCAATCTTTCAACATTCCTACTACAACTATTACAATCTGCTCAGTTTCAAGTGCTACAAGACAAACATGCTCCTCCAAATAGATTATTTGTCCCACAACAGTTAAGAAAACAGTTAAGTTCTTCTAGGGTTCCACAATAGTAAACTATCTGGTCCCCCTGGCACAGAAATAACACTGCAACAACTAAAGTCCTACATTTGGTAGCAAAAAATGACCCAAGATATAAAATACTATGTAGCAGTTGCCACCTATGTATAGCAAATAGAATACCTTTGTCTGAAACCATGTTGATTACTAAAACCCCTAAAAATTTCCATACATAATTGAACCCATCTTAACATGGATTTCATCAAAAGGCTATACAATAGTTTGGGGGACAGTGGAACGCTTCTCAAAGATGGCTCATTTAATTCCACTTAAGACACTTCCATCTACCCAGAAATTAGCTTCTCAGTTAATTTCCCAAGCAGTACGCCTTCATAGACTGCCCAGCAATCTAGTTTCTGACAGAGGAACACAGTTTTTTACAAGTTCTGGAGAGCTGTTTGTCAAAACCTGTGAGTTTCTATTTCCCTTTCTTCATCTTATCACCAACAATCTAATGGTCAAACCCAAAGAGAGTAAACCAAGACCTGGAAGCTTATGTTAAAAACTATACCGCAGTATCCCAAGATAATTGGCTAAAACTATTACCCCTGGCTGAGTTAGCCCACAACTCTGTCTACCACTCAGCTCATCATACGTAGATATCAATCCCACAACTTCCCCCTGGAAACCAAGGTATCAGGAGTTTTAGGAACTGATCAGAGGACTTACAAACTACAGCATCACTGAAAACAAATATGTTGGTTGCTACGTTTGCACGGCCAACTTTTTTCCAAGTATTTACTAACCGTAATCGATTCTGGAGACTTGGTTTGGCTTTCAACAAACCTCTGAAACTAAAACAGCCATCAGCCAAACTCAGTCCATTTTAAGTTCTCCGTTGGGTCAACTCAGTAGCTTACCATCTCTAACTCCCTCATACCCTCCACGTACACCTAGTTTTCCCATGTCTCGCTATTGAAACCGGCAATCCGCAAATGTTTCTTCAAATCAGTTCAGTTTCCAAAACCAGTTTTGGTCGATGGGGTACCAGAGTATGAAATAGCTCAAATTCTCTACTCTCAATGGTGTGGTCTACAGCTCTATTATCTGGTGGACCTGAACGGGTACCCGATTACAGAAAGACCATGGGTAGGTGCTCTAGATGTCCATGTCCCCTCCATTATTTCAGCTATCCATCATCTGCATACTGAGCGTCCCTTGAGGGGTGCTGTTAGTGCGCGTCACATTAACTAGCGACGACTTAGTGCACATCGGATCACTCCTCACAGCAGATGTCATCCGACCATCCTGTCTAACCATGCTATTGAGGGCGTTCAGTTCCCTCTGATCGGCTGCTTCCGGGAGTTGCGCTATTATTGTATCAGGTTAGCGCGCCTTCCACCGCTCTATTTAAGGCATTCAGTTCCCCCTGATAGCACCCATGTATAGGACTATTCCTGGGCACGCTATTCAACTCCTTATAAATTGCTACTTCTGATTCTGACTTCTGCCTGGTGTCTGGACATTGCCTTTGGAATCTGATTTGTTACTGTTCGTAATATTCTGACCTTGGCTTGGATATTGTTTACTCTTTGGATTCTGATTCTGACTTTGTCCACATGGTTTGACCTCTGGCCTGAACTGACCTTGCTTTAATGTCTGGATTTGTCATATTCTGGGTTTTACCCTCTGTGCTGGGCCAGTGTTTATATAACAGTCACTTCCCAACCTCAGGGTCCTTTCCTGGGCTGGTTTTATTATCCTGTGACAATATTACTTCCCTTTGAGCAACCTAATTTTTGGACTATTACTTTCCAAAATCAACCTTTAGCTTTCACTTTATGAATCTACCACTCACTAAGCAATCTAAAATGTCTACGTCTACTATATTCTACTGCATTAATTAAGTAACCTATTATCTCTTCCGTTTAAGTAATCCATTAGGTTTCCTCTATGGCTGCTGCTTCAAATACACTTTACCAAAGCAAGATACCACTAAACCCATATCTACTACTACTTCCCAATAAGAAACCAGCATTTCTCCCAAAGCTAGTGGTTCCCTACTACAGATTTATGCTTCCAGGTTACTTAAGCACTATTAGCTATGACTTCTCAGTCACCCCAGGTACTTAACCACTTTATATATTTTCTACATAGTTTTTTTTATAATAATTTATACCACCATTGTCTGCCTTTTGAGGGTCCTACAACCCCTACATTGATAGAGGATATTCACATCTTTACATAAATGACTTTCATGCTTCTTTAAGAAGTTCAAGGTAAGCACAGGACTCATACAGAGCACCTACCCCCTCCCTATCTGCAGTAAGAAGGAAGTGCTTGTGGCTTTAGGTACCTCTTTGTTGTCATTTATTTGGTATTTTAAGTCCAGCTATTTGGCAAAATTAGGTCAGTGACTTGGAAGTGACCTCAGCATTGACAAGTGTAAGGCCCTTCCCCACATAATATTCCCTTTCTACGTGTGCCCTAAGCTCCTCTCATTTAGCTTGGTCTATTTCCTGAGCATAAATCTGCTTTATCACAAGAAACCAAGTTACAGTGCACAAAGTAATATTCATCTTACTGAGAAGCAGTGCTGTGTAATGCACAGAACAGCTGTACTACCTACGCAGCCTGGAATTCCACACAAGGCTGTCAAAAAAAAAGTAGCAGGAGAATGCATTTGTTCTGGGGTCTACTGTAACTCATTCAAGGCTGTCAAGAATATGAAAAATAAGCAGGTGGAATGTCTGCTATACACTCTAGAAGGGCATATGTAACCTGTGGTCCAGGGTATATGCCTTGGCTAGATATAACAAGTAAAAATATATCCCAAAAGGACGAAAAAGATATGAGGGCTAGGGGATAGGAAAAGTCAATGTAGGCACTTACAGCGGCGAGCGGACTATAACGCTGTGTTGTGCATAAGACATTTTTCAAACAGGTTCAGGGAGAAGGGAAGAAAAGTTCATGTCCTCAGCACCTTAAAAACAGAAAGTCCTTCCCAAAACAGTCTTTTGAATCATGCAGGAGGTAACAAAAAGCTCTACCACCCCTCTCTGTGATAGGCAGGGAACTCACCCATCGAAACAGTCGCTCTTCTCCTTTTGCACTGTCAGATTCACCTTCTGGGTCTGTATGGTGCTCCAGAGGATATGTATTGCGCGGCATCTAGTTTCTCCTTGCTCCACTTTGAGTCACGTTCCCAGCCTTCAGCCTCGGACTGATGACGTCATCGCCGCAGCTTTTTGAATCACGTCTTCTACTCTCTTTCCACTTATTTAGTGCAGCAGCCAGGTACACTCAGCAGCCAGGTACACTCGATAAATGAACCAGTCACTGGGATCGTCTGGGGAACAACGATAATCCAAGAATAAAGGCACTGTGGGATCCCAGTGTAGGTTTAAAAGTTCATCTTTAATAATAAATATTTAAAAGCATCAATACATGTTAAAAATCAGACAGGTAACACAGAACGAAAGTCTGACACGTTTCAGCTCGAATAAGCCGTAATCATAGACCATAATTCTACCACTTCCTGTCAAGTTTATATCACCTGGTCAATTAAAAACAAAAGTGTGTGCACCTGAACTCTCTCGTATTCAAACATATGTCAAATATGCTATATAATTTTAACATAATATTAATTCATATCGATGTCTGATGCTACATTATGTTCTAGAATGGCTATAAAGAGAAATGTTTACTACATTTCATAGGGAGACTAACAAATTTGCGTGGATAATAAACCCTACACAAACTTTGGAATAATATCCGTATTCGTTCAGTCTGTTTATTTAGACTATAAGTTCCCAAACATCAAAAAAGTGTGTGATGTGTATTATATGATTTTTATATTAGCTGAATGAACACATAGTAGACTTTAGTACCTATCATATCAATGAATCTTAAAGGTATAGTAATGAGGTAAACTTTAAACTTCCAAAATGTATATATATCTCTGATATGAAATGGAAATTGTCTGAAACATATTTTGATACTTACAAAACACTCTACTCCCAATAATTGATTATATCAAATCTGCTGTTTAGACCATGGGGAATCCTAGATCTTAGCCTAAATATCCCAAAAAATTATCTTTTTTAAATTTCCCCCTCTGGGGTTGTTTGTGACTCTATTATGTTCCATTTTAGGCTATCGGTTTTTCTCTCATGTTTTTCTATAAAATGTTTGGCTATAGGACTAACCCTATCATCTCTCTGATCTCCTATCAAGAAAACACTAGTTTTAATGTGAGTGATGGATAGGATAGACTCTCTTATCCTCTTCCTTACTTCTCTGGTAGTTTTACCTATGTAATCTAAATTACATTCATGACATGTAACTATGTAGAGATTACATTATAAGTTCTGCAGTTTACACAAGATTTAATATCTATCGTTTCTCTGGTAGTGCAAGCTTGAAATGAACTCCCTACTCTAACATGTTTGCATGCCTTGCAATTATGGTAACTACATTTGTAGTTCCCTTTTGCTTCTAACCAAGAAGATCTTGGTATTGTTTTTTTAGGGAGAGTAGGGGAGAGAATATTACCAATTGTTTTTCCCTTACGATATAAAAATGTGCACCCTTTTTGTGCTGTCTTCCTTACTTTATCGTCTGCCATAAGCATAGGAATATTATTTCTGATAATGTTACAAATCTCCCTGTATTCATTTGAATACTGTGTTACAAATTTTAGTTTTGGTTGTTTTCTAACAATTTCTATTTTTTGTCCTCTTTTATCTTGAATTGGAACTTTTCTATCCAATTTCGCATTCTTTATCACTTTCCTAGAACATCCTCTTTCTTTTAAGTGTTCTTCCAGAATTTTTGATTCACGCAAGTAGCATGCTTGTGTTGAACAATTTCTTTTGACCCTCATAAATTGGCCCTTGGCTATTGCCTTAAATGCCTGTCAAGGGTGGTTGCTATTTGCGAGTAACAAAGCATTTCTGGAGATTGGTTTTCTGTACAGTGTGGTCATAATGTTCCCTGAATTAGTTTCATCTACATATAGTGTCAAGTATAGATAATTGACTGAACGTGGATCTGTTTCAAATGTAAACTGAAGATTGCAGTCATTGGTATTGATTGATAGTATGAAAGCTTCCATTTCTCCCTTGTTGCCTGCCCATATAATTATAAGGTCATCAATAAAACGCTTATATAAAATGATATGTTCCTTGTGGGGGCTCTTACCTCCAAAGATGTGGGACAGCTCCCACCATCCCATATAGAGGTTAGCGTAGGATGGGGCAAACTTTGCCCCCATGGCTGTCCCACATCTCTGGAGGTAAAACTCATCATCAAAGCTGAAATAATTATGTGTCAACAAGAAATAAATAATATCCAAAACATAATAATTATGTCCCCTGAGTCACAAGCAGTGAACCATAGGGAAAATTACAAAACAAATGAGTGCTGGGTTTTCTCTGTGTGTTGTATTAATTTGTTTAGTAATTTTCCCTATGGTTCTTGCACCCAGACCTGTCTGGTGTTAACTGCTTGTGACTCAGGGGACAGCACAGCTTCCTGTAAGTGCCAGTGGCACCCAGGGCTGAGCATGTTGCAGGGTCATGGGATGTGTACCCGGTCCGGTATGAGAGTGCAGTTCCCTTCCGTCTATTGTATATGTCTAGGGTGATTACATATGCCTGTGCACCCTTCCCTTGTTCCCAGTTTGTTTGGATTTGAAAGCTTGCATTGTGTGGCTGTTTTAGGGTCCCAGGTATTGGAAAGGACCTTGACGTGGTACCTGGGCTTGTCCCATTTGGCCAGATGCGGTAACTAACCTTTCCATTTTTGCTTTTAAATCTTAGCTAAGAGCTTGTAAGTGAGTGCTGGGTTTTCTCTGTGTGTTGTATTAATTTGTTTAGTAATTTTCCCTATGGTTCTTGCACCCAGACCTGTCTGGGGTTAACTGCTTGTGACTCAGGGGACAGCACAGCTTCCTGTGAGTGCCAGTGGCACCCAGGGCTGAGCATGTTGCAGGGTCATAGGATGTGTACCCGGTCCGGTATGAGAATGCAGTTCCCTTCCGTGTTTTGTGTGTATATATATATATATATATATATATATATATATATATATATATATATATATATACACACACACACACACACACACATATACATATATATATATATATATACACACACACACACACATACATATATATATACACACATACATACACACACATAATTATATATATATATATATACACACACACATATATATATATATACACACACATACATATATATATATATATATATATATATATATATACTGTGTATATACAGGGAGTGCAGAATTATTAGGCAAATGAGTATTTTGACCACATCATCCTCTTTATGCATGTTGTCTTACTCCAAGCTGTATAGGCTCGAAAGCCTACTACCAATTAAGCATATTAGGTGATGTGCATCTCTGTAATGAGAAGGGGTGTGGTCTAATGACATCAACACCCTATATCAGGTGTGCATAATTATTAGGCAACTTCCTTTCCTTTGGCAAAATGGGTCAAAAGAAGGACTTGACAGGCTCAGAAAAGTCAAAAATAGTGAGATATCTTGCAGAGGGATGCAGCACTCTTAAAATTGCAAAGCTTCTGAAGCATGATCATCGAACAATCAAGCGTTTCATTCAAAATAGTCAACAGGGTCGCAAGAAGCGTGTGGAAAAACCAAGGCGCAAAATAACTGCCCATGAACTGAGAAAAGTCAAGCGTGCAGCTGCCAAGATGCCACTTGCCACCAGTTTGGCCATATTTCAGAGCTGCAACATCACTGGAGTGCCCAAAAGCACAAGGTGTGCAATACTCAGAGACATGGCCAAGGTAAGAAAGGCTGAAAGACGACCACCACTGAACAAGACACACAAGCTGAAACGTCAAGACTGGGCCAAGAAATATCTCAAGACTGATTTTTCCAAGGTTTTATGGACTGATGAAATGAGAGTGAGTCTTGATGGGCCAGATGGATGGGCCCGTGGCTGGATTGGTAAAGGGCAGAGAGCTCCAGTCCGACTCAGACGCCAGCAAGGTGGAGGTGGAGTACTGGTTTGGGCTGGTATCATCAAAGATGAGCTTGTGGGGCCTGTTCGGGTTGAGGATGGAGTCAAGCTCAACTCCCAGTCCTACTGCCAGTTTCTAGAAGACACCTTCTTCAAGCAGTGGTACAGGAAGAAGTCTGCATCCTTCAAGAAAAACATGATTTTCATGCAGGACAATGCTCCATCACACGCGTCCAAGTACTCCACAGCATGGCTGGCAAGAAAGGGTATAAAAGAAGAAAATCTAATGACATGGCCTCCTTGTTCACCTGATCTGAACCCCATTGAGAACCTGTGGTCCATCATCAAATGTGAGATTTACAAGGAGGGAAAACAGTACACCTCTCTGAACAGTGTCTGGGAGGCTGTGGTTGCTGCTGCACGCAATGTTGATGGTGAACAGATCAAAACACTGACAGAATCCATGGATGGCAGGCTTTTGAGTGTCCTTGCAAAGAAAGGTGGCTATATTGGTCACTGATTTGTTTTTGTTTTGTTTTTGAATGTCAGAAATGTATATTTGTGAATGTTGAGATGTTATATTGGTTTCACTGGTAAAAATAAATAATTGAAATGGGTATATATTTGTTTTTTGTTAAGTTGCCTAATAATTATGCACAGTAATAGTTACCTGCACACACAGATATCCCCCTAAAATAGCTAAAACTAAAAACAAACTAAAAACTACTTCCAAAAATATTCAGCTTTGATATTAATGAGATTTTTGGGTTCATTGAGAACATGGTTGTTGTTCAATAATAAAATTAATCCTCAAAAATACAACTTGCCTAATAATTCTGCACTCCCTGTATATATATATATATATATATATATATATATATATATATATATATATATATATATATATATATATGTATATATATATATATATATATATATATATATGTATATATATATATATATATATATATATATATATGTATATATATATATATATATATATATATATATACACACACACACACACATACATATATATATATATATATATATATATATATATATACACACACACACACATATATATATATATATATATATATATATACACACACACACACACATACATATATATATATATATATATATATATATATATATATATACACACACACACACATACAGTACATACATACATACATATATATATATATATATATATATATACATATATAAATAATGTGGTTGCGAAGCTCTGAAGTTAGCGTGCATCTGGTTTTGTTCGCGTGCAAACTATTTTCTTTCAACTTGTAATACGTGCGCTAACCTGCCATGGTTAAAAGTTTACTTTGAATGGTGTTTGTGCTTGAGCAAAAAAATATTTAGCGTGCCACTTGTAATCTAGCCCTATTTGTTTACCTCATTCAAAAAGAATCAAAATTGGACACCTGGAACACCCCAAATTCTGTTCCAAAAGAGGATACAGCCAAGGACTGAAGCATACACAAGTATGCATGTTTTTATTTTGTTTACTCATCTGTAGTGGCACAGGAGCACATCACTGATTATGTATTTAACCATTTTGGATGGGTTAAATGCATAGTAACAGAAATAAATATTTAAAAACTAAACTAAAATAATGCATCTTTACAATACTTAATTTCAATATAAAAAGGTCTGTTTTGTTTCCTTAAAATATAAAAATTAATAATCCAATAAAAATCTAGCTTTTACATCTTATGTATATGCTATATTATTTGTCCCTTCAAAGATTAAAAATTTAACTTATGCAAATATGATAGAAATACAAGTAGGAAGCAAATATTAGAAAAATAGACTAAAAATATAGTTAAAAGGATAGAAAAGGTCAACATTGAAATGTGCGTTGATGCATTTCAATTTTAAATAGAAGTATTTTTGCAATATAGTTCCATAAGTAAATAAGCTTTTAGTGAAAACTATTTTTTATTTTTCTTCTATAAGATACGACGAGTCCACGGATTCATCCTTTACTTGTGGGATATTATCCTCCTGCCAACAGGAAGTGGCAAAGAGCACCACAGCAGAGCTGTCTATATAGCTCCTCCCTTGACTCCACCCCCAGTCATTCTCTTTGCCTACTCTAAGTACTAGGAAGGGTAAAGTGAAAGAGGTGATAAAATGTTAGTTTTTATTTTCTCAAGCTAGAGTTTTTTATTTTAAATGGTACCGGTGTGTACTATTTTCCCTCAGGCAGCAGATGGATGAAGACTTCTGCCTGGAGGCTGATGATCTTAGCAGTTGTCACTAAGATCCAGAGCAGTTCCCACAGAATGACTGAGGAGTAATCCTAAAATATTTAGAGGGGCATTACTGAGCTTGCATATATGGGCTAAGAAAAAATGGTTGACACTGAGTTTTGAATGTTTGTGGGCAAATGTTTACATTACTGGGAGTGCTGTAACGTTTTTCTTGTTTATTGAGAGGGTACACATGGCTTACTTTTTGGGTTTATGAACCCACATGGCTAGTTTTAGACCGCTCTGCTGCGATTCATTTGGGCTAAGAGACATCGAGTGAGATGGGCGGGGCCTATTTTCCCGCCTCAGTTGCGCAGTTGTTTTTGTCAGGCTAGCAGCAAGCTCCGGTGGGCCCTTGTGACTGTATTGGGCCAAATCGAAGCTTTAACCTGGTTTTGCAGACCCCTAAGGGCAGGTAGGCGCCACAGCAGAGCTGTGGCAAGGTGCAGGGGGTGTTTTTATTGATATAAACGTTTTTCTAATTATCCGGTTTTTTTTCCTAATAAGGGTTAAGTGTTCCTTTCCTTGTGGGGCAAACTTAGCTGCATAGTTAGGATGCTTCTATCATAAAATTATAACGATTTGATGTTTTAAAGCATTTTTGGAAAAATTGTCTGCTTTTTTTCTCTTAAAGGCGCAGTACCGTTTTTTCAGATTGTTATTTTTTCTCTAAATAAAGTGTTTTCAAGCATATTTGTGATCATTACTAGCCTGTTTAACATGTCTGACATTGAGGAAAGCCAATGTTCAATGTGTTTAGAAGCCATTGTGGAATCCCCACTTAAAATGTGTCCCTCATGCACTGAAAGGGCCTTAAATTGCAAAGAACATATTTTAGCTGATAAAAGTATGTCGCAGGATGATTCTCAGTCAGAAGAGAATCAGGTTATGCCATCTAATTCTCCCCAAGTGTCACAACCGTTAACGCCCGCACAAGCGACGCCAAGTACTAGTGCGTCTAATTCTTTCACCCTGCAAGATATGGAAGCAGTTATGTCTACTACCCTCACTGAGGTTTTATCTAAACTGCCTGGGTTGCAGGGGAAGCGCAGTAGGTCTGGTGTGAGAGTACATGCTGAGCCCTATAAGCCATCTCCGATGTACCCTCACAATGTTCTGAGTTGGGGGTGAGGGAATTGCTGTCTGAGAGAGAGCTTTCTGATTCAGGAAAGATGTTCCCTCAAACAGACTCAGATATGACGGCTTTTAAGTTTAAGCTAGAACACCTCCGTTTGTTGCTCAGGGAGGTTTTAGCGACTCTGGATGATTGTGACACTATTGTAATTCCACCAGAGAAATTGTGTAAAATGGAGATATCTAGAGGTTCCTGCTTACACTAATGTTTTTCCAGTCCCTAAGAGGATTTCGGACATTGTTACTAAGGAGTGGGATAGACCAGGTATTCCGTTCTCTCCCCCTCCTACTTTTAAGAAAATGTTTCCCATATCAGACACCATTCAGGATTCGTGGCAGATGGTCCCTAAAGTGGAGGGAGCTATTTCTACCCTGGCTAAGCGTACAACTATACCTATTGAGGACAGTTGTGCTTTCAAAGATCCTATGGATAAAAAATTAGAGGGTCTTCTAAAGAAAATATTTATTCATCAGGGTTTTCTTCTGCAACCTATAGCGTGCATTGTTCCTGTAACTACTGCAGCTGCTTTTTGGTTCAAGGCTCTAGAGGAGGCTCTTAAGGTTGAGACCCCATTAGATGATATTCTGGATAGAATTAGGGCTCTCAAGCTAGCTAATTATTTCATTACAGATGCCGCTTTTCAACAAGCTAAATTAGCGGCAAAGAATTCAGGTTCTGCCATTTTAGCGCATAGAGCATTATGGCTTAAGTCCTGGTCTGCTGATGTGTCATCAAAATCTAAGCTTTTAGCTATTCCTTTCAAGGGTAAGACCCTATTCGGGCCTGAACTGAAAGAGATAATTTCCGACATCACTGGAGGAAAAGGCCATGCCCTTCCTCAGGATGAGACAAATAAGATGAGGACCAAACAAAATAATTTTCGTTCCTTTCGAAACTTCAAATGTGGTCCCTCTACCTCCTCCCCTGCCGCAAAGCAGGAGGGGAATTTTGCTCAATCCAAGTCAGTCTGGAGACCTAACCAGACCTGGAATAAGGGTAAACAGACCAAGAAGCCCACTGCTGCCACCAAGACGGCATGAAGGGGCAGCCCCCGATCCGGGACCGGATCTAGTAGGGGGCAGACTTTCTCTCTTTGCCCAGGCTTGGGCAAGAGATGTTCAGGACTCCTGGGCTTTAGAAATCGTGATCCAGGGGTATCTTCTAGACTTCAAAGATTCTCCTCCAAGGGGGAGATTTAATCTTTCACGGTTGTCTGTAAACCAGACAAAAAGAGAGGCGTTCTTACGCTGTGTAGAAGACCTATATACTATGGGGGTAATCTGCCCAGTTCCAAAAGCAGAACAGGGGCAGGGGTTTTACTCCAATCTGTTCATGGTTCCCAAAAAAGAGGGAACCTTCAGACCGATTTTAGATCTCAAGATCCTAAACAAATTTCTCAGAGTCCCATCCTTCAAGATGGAGACCATTCAGACTATTTTACCAATGATCCAGGAGGGTCAATATATGACCACCGTGGATTTGAAGGATGCGTATCTTCACATTCCTATCCACAAAGATCACCACCAGTTCCTCAGGTTTGCCTTCCTGGACAAGCATTACCAGTTCGTGGCTCTTCCCTTCGGGTTGGCCACAGCTCCCAGAGTTTTCACAAAAGTGCTAGGGTCCCTTCTGGCGGTTCTAAGGCCGCTGGGCATAGCAGTGGCGCCTTATCTGGACGATATCTTAATTCAGGTGTCAACTTACCAACTAGCCAAATCTCACACGGACATTGTGTTGGCTTTTCTAAGATCTCATGGGTGGAAGATGAACGTCAAAAAGAGTTCACTTATCCCTCTCACAAGACTTCCATTCCTGGGAACTCTGATAGATTCGGTAGACATGAAAATTTTTCTGATGGAGGTCAGAAAATCAAAGATTTTAAACACCTGCCGAGCACTTAATTCCATTCCTCGGCCGTCAGTGGCTCAGTGTATGGAGGTAATTGGACTAATGGTAGCGGCAATGCACATAGTTCCGTTTGCTTGCTTGCATCTCAGACCACTGCAACTATGCATGCTCAAACAGTGGAATGGGGATTATGCAAATTTATCTCCTCAGATAAATCTGGATCAAGAGACCAGAGACTCTCTTCTTTGGTGGTTGTCACAGGATCATCTGTCCCAGGGAATGTGTTTCCGCAGGCCAGCATGGGTCATAGTGACGACGGACGCCAGCCTATTGGGCTGGGGTGCAGTCTGGAATTCCCTGAAAGCACAGGGTGTGTGGACTCAGGAGGAGGCTCTCCTTCCAATAAATAGTCTAGAACTGAGAGCGATATTTAACGCGCTTCAGGCGTGGCCTCAGCTGGCTTCGGCCAGATTCATAAGATGCCAGTCGGACAATATCACGACTGTAGCATATATCAATCATCAGGGGGGAACAAAGAGTTCTCTAGCGATGATAGAGGTTTCCAAAATAATTCAATGGGCAGAGACTCACTCTTGCCATCTATCAGCAATCTATATCCCAGGAGTGGAGAACTGGGAAGCGGATTTTCTAAGTCGTCAGACTTTTCATCCGGGGGAGTGGGAACTCCATCCGGAGGTGTTTGCACAATTGATTCATCATTGGGGCACACCAGAATTGGATCTGATGGCATCTTGTCAGAATGCCAAACTTCCTTGTTACGGGTCCAGATCAAGGGATCCCCAAGCAGTACTGGTAGATGCTCTAGCAGTACCTTGGTCGTTCAACCTGGCTTATGTGTTTCCACCATTTCCTCTCCTTCCTCGTCTGATTGCCAGAATCAAACAGGAGAGAGCTTCAGGGATTTTAATAGCACCTGCGTGACCCCGCAGGACTTGGTATGCAGACCTGGTGGAAATGTCATCTCTACCACCGTGGACACTGCCTCTGAGACAGGACCTTCTCATTCAAGGTCCGTTCCAGCATCCAAATCTAGTTTCTCTGTGGCTGACTGCCTGGAAATTGAATGCTTGATTTTATCTAAGCGGGGATTCTCTGAGTCGGTCATAGGTACCTTGATTCAGGCTCGAAAGCCTGTCACTAGGAAAATTTACCATAAGATATGGCGTAAATATCTTTATTGGTGTGAATCCAAAGGCTACTCATGGAGTAAGATCAGGATTCCTAGGATTTTGTCTTTTCTCCAAAAAGGATTGGAGAAAGAGTTATCAGCTAGTTCCTTAAAGGGACAGATATCTGCTTTGTCAATTTTACTACACAAGCGTCTGGCAGATGTTCCAGACGTTCAGTCGTTTTGTCAGGCTTTGGATCTATTTATTAAACTCAGTCCAACCACATGGGCTTAATGAACAGAACAACTATTATGTTTTTCTGTAAACATCATGATGTATATAACAATACATGAACCGTAGAGAACATGTGAAGGGTTCAAATCAAAGAATTATTAGAAATAGATCACAATTAGAAAGCTAGACACATTGCATGAAAAACAATAAGAAACAATATAAATAATAATTTACAAATTGAAGAGTCATAAAAATAGAGAAGGTTTTGTCAAAACAGTTTTTTCCCCCCTTTCCCTAACTTTTCACAAATAAATTAAGTGTCACAAAATGTATCTAGAACAACACAGTCACGAACCACTGGTATAGATTGTTCAACCAGTGCCTTCAGAATAAACAAACAAATTCAACTAAGCACACAATTAATACAAATATTCAACAGCACAGATTCATACAGCTTGCTTAGAAATCAATAGCAAGACAACTTTCATCACAATATTAATATTTAAGCATCACATATACACTAACAAATCACAAATAAATGTTTTATGTAACATAGAGGTGTTCTTCAAATAATGGAAGCACTCACAGCAACATTGAGATCTAATAATCCTTTTTATTTATTTTCACATATGTATTTTTTCACCAACACTTATAGGTAGTTTCACGTATGTGCACATTAATATTAAAATATGATATCATTTTTCCACTGCAACACAGGCCAAAACCTATAACAGTAATACAAAGTATTTATAAATTTCTAGCAGATTAGAATTGAAACATATATGTTAATAGGAATGAATGTGTAGCTATAATGATTAGTACTCCTTCTAATAATGGAATATGTATCAATACTTTAAACATCAAGACAATATTAATTCAATGAGACTACTTGAAGAAGTAGTATAGAGCACTGACTGAATCTGTCATACAATTCACTGACAGCTCGCGTAACCCAAGCAGAGGACACATACTAACAACAGCAATACATGATTGGAAGTAGAAGCTGTCAAACAATGAATCTTGTCCAATCATGAGTCAATTACAAAATAAGTAAGGCGGGACTTCCGGTTCTAAGCGGTATATACTCCCAAAGAATCGGCGGCTCGCCGTCTTTGACAAAGCCCGGAGGGGCGAAACTAGTCAGGAGTCATAGCGAGCGTTTGGGCGCTCTCAATCTTTTAAAAGCCTAGCACTAAAATAGATCCACATTTAGTATCTGCAATACTTAGTTAAATTGTTGTATAGTCTGGGTTGTGCCAGACTTAGCCAGAGTCCTTGTTAATAATAAAACGGACAGCCGTATTTTCAACTGTGTAGGACAATAGAGAGTTTAAATTAACAAACCGAATTAGTAGCAATCAGAACTGATAGAAGCAGAGGTATCAAACCAGTCCTAATAGAACCATACAATACAGCGACACAGATTGATAGTTTTGTCCTGTATGTAAGACACTATAATTTCTAGTTACAAGTTTGCAGCGCGGTATGAATCTAACAAAACAGTGATACTAAGTAGCAACACAATGATAGTGTTGACGCTTTGCAATTAACGCTAGATATTGTGGGTGATATGTACACTGCGCTAACAGATAAGAAGAAATTGTAACTTAAAAGGACAATATAGTGATATTGTTTGTTGCTGCTATTTTTATGCTATCTATATCAGTAACCTATTAGTGACTATAGCATTAGCTAGACCAATGGCAATCCTATAGTACTTATAAAGTGAAGGATAATAGAAATAATACAGTACTAACACAACAATAAAGATTTGCACTGATTAATCGGTTATGAAATGTATTGAACTTATAAATTAGAAAGCAATTCCACATATGTGTTTAAACTAATATATAACACCAGTGTTGCGCACAAAACGTTACAACCACTATTCATATCACAGAACTTGATATAGTATATATTTGCTATTAAGCAACACCAAGTATCGCCTTTCAATAAACACCCACTAGTTATATCATTAACTAGTGAGGAGTGGTTGCTTCACCTAGATAGCCTAAGCAGCTATTGTCCTTACAGAAAATACTTATACGAATAGACAGAATTCTGGCTTATACCACATGAACCAGAGCTATTAGGGTAACCGAATATCCTTATACAGGGTGTTGGTCATATTATGACCATACACATATATTATTTGGACCCTATAGCAGTAGTATAGCAGAGTAATTATAACTCTATCAAGGAGGATATAATCATACATATATTAGGCCTTTGATACAATGAGTCTTCCTTAGAGTGAACTACTCCACAGATGTCGTGGAGGTGCTAGAGTCGTTTTTAATTTGTGTGTCACCCTTATTTTAAGAGCAATTTACAATAAAAGTTATATTTTATTTTAACCCGTTCTGGAATTACTGCCTCATAGTCTAGGCTGAGAGTGCTTATAGGTGCATACTTACAGGAGATATCCACATTCTCTGTGTGATTCTTCTTAGTCTTTAGAAATTTGGTTAGAATTAAGCCTGTGTTTAAACCTGTTGCTCCGCCATGGAGTTTGAATTTAGTTCTTAAAGTTCTTCAAGGGGTTCCGTTTGAACCTATGCATTCCATAGATATTAAGTTTCTATCTTGGAAAGTTCTGTTTTTAGTTGCTATCTCTTCGGCTCGAAGAGTTTCTGAACTATCTGCATTGCAATGTGATTCGCCTTATCTTGTCTTCCATTCTGATAAGGTGGTTTTGCGTACCAAACCTGGATTCCTTCCTAAGGTTGTTACTAATAAGAATATTAATCAGGAAATTGTTGTTCCTTCCCTGGGTCCTAATCCTTCCTCTAAGAAGGAGCGTCTGTTGCACAACTTGGACGTGGTTCGTGCTTTAAAGTTTTACTTGCAAGCGACCAAAGATTTCCGTCAAACATCTTCTCTGTTCGTTGTCCATTCTGGAAAACGTAGAGGTCAAAAAGCTACGGCTACCTCTCTTTCTTTTTGGCTGAAAAGCATCATCCGTTTGGCATACGAGACTGCTGGACAGCAGCCTCCTGAAAGAATTACAGCTCACTCTACTAGAGCGGTGGCTTCCACATGGGCTTTTAAAAATGATGCTTCTGTTGAACAGATTTGTAAGGCTGCGACTTGGTCTTCACTTCATACCTTTTCCAAATTTTCCAAATTTGATACGTTTGCTTCTTCTTCGGAGGCTATTTTTGGGAGAAAAGTTCTTCAAGCAGTGGTGCCTTCTGTTTAGGCATCTGTCTTGTCCATCCCGTTCATCCGTGTCCTGTAGCTTTGGTATTGTATCCCACAAGTAAAGGATGAATCCGTGGACTCGTCGTATCTTATAGAAGAAAAGTAAATTTATGCTTACCTGATAAATTGATTTCTTCTATGATACGACGAGTCCAGGGCCCGCCCTGACTATTTAAGACAGATTATATTTTTGATTTAAAACTTCAGTCACCTCTGCACCTTTTAGTTTCTCCTTTTTCTTCCTGTACCTTCGGTCGAATGACTGGGGGGTGGAGTCAAGGGAGGAGCTATATAGATAGCTCTGCTGTGGTGCTCTTTGCCACTTCCTGTTGGCAGGAGGATAATATCCCACAAGTAAAGGATGAATCCGTTGACTTGTCGTATCATAGAAGAAATCAATTTATCAGGTAAGCATAAATTTACTTTTTTTTGCGGCATACGCACATATGCTGTCATGACACAAATTAAAGGGATATGAAACCCAATTTTTTTTCCTTCGTGATTCAGATAGAGCATGCAATTTTAAGCAACTTTCTCATTTACTACTATTATCAATTTGTCTTTGTTCTCTTGGTATCCTTATTTGAAATAAGCAAGAATGTAAGCTTAGGAGCCAGCCCATTTTTGGTTCAGCACCCTGGGTAGCGTTTGCTTATTGGTGGCTACATTTAGACACCAATCAGCAAGCGAAAACCAGTTGGTGAACCAAAAATGGGCTGGCTCCTAAGCTTACATTCTAGCTTTTTCAAATAATGATTCTAAGAGAACAAAGAAAAATTGATAATAGGAGTAAAATAGAAAGTTGCTTAAAATTGCATGCTCTATCTGAATCATGAAAGCTTAGTTTTGACTAGACTATCGCTATAAGTAATAACAGACACAATACACACCACCGCCAGCTTGAATACTGGTGCTCGGGCGCTCACAGGATATGTATGTTTGCCGCTGAAAAACAGTAATAAATGTTACCAGAAGTATTTTTGCTACTGGAAGTATAATGTAAAAATGCTTCTATTTAAAACTGAAATGCATTCTTAAATTTTGACCTTTCTATCCCTTTAAAAGGGACATAAAACAAGTTGAGATTGAGACAAAATATAATAATATGGGGGCGGAGCCAACTACTGAAGAAGCCAGACGTGTTTTTGTGAAGCTTCTGGCTCTCAGATATAATATTAGGAATTATCAGGGATTAATTCATTATTATAGGTTTTGAATTTCTACTACACTGACCTAGACCTCAAAAACATCTTCAATGCATTAAAAGAAACAAGAGAGATATCTTTCTGAAGATATGTGTCAGGGTTTTTTCCCTGTTGTGTTTGCCATGTGCTGCTGGCAGCCATTTTACTCACCTCTCTTCCTGACTATGGTGCATTGTGGGGGATGCTGCTCAATTCCTGCACTTCCTTTTATGGCCAGACTGGTGTGCATCATCCATGTGAGACAGGATGCAGTCTCAGAATTGTGATGTCATCACTTATTATTTAAAGGGCCTCTGTTCAGTATGCTTTGCCTTTGCGTTGTCTCAAACCTGTTTGTGAGAGTTCCTGTGTATTACCTGGTTGCCTGACGTCCTTCCTGGTTCCGGATCCCTGGCTTGTTCCTGACTCTGCTGTTTTCCTTGTTCCTGATACCGGCTCGTCTGACTATTCGCTTTGGCTCCTGACTCGGCTCGTCTGACTACCAGCTCTGGTTTTGATTCCTGGCTTGTTATTTGAATTGTGGACTTTTTTGCTATTAATAAAGGTGTGATTATTTTTGCAGTTCTCGTCTTAGTCTGATTCCTGGCACCCTGACTATGCCACCAACCTATGCTCTACAGTAAAGCCATGTGGTTAGAGTCTCCATTTAACATACAGGACGCCTTCTATATCTATAAGCAGTGAAAACCACAGACCTAGGCACACTACCCCCCCAGGATTTCGGGATAAAAAAAACAAACCTGTTTTTATAAAAGCCAACATATTACCAACTACAGAACGTGCCTATCCTTAACCAGTATGGAGGCATTAGAGGCTTGGGAACAATGTACCCATAGATTGGCATAAACCAGAGTTTGAAGACGACCATTACCTCTCTACTATCCTCCCCAGCACAGCCACCAAAACTAGATGTTGATAGCACGGATCCTGAACAGGGAGATGGAACCTACAATCTACCAGTGCTCATAGTCTGGAAGAACCCGGACATTCCCTCAAGTAGATTGACATTAAATCTTTGGCACTGCGAGTCTGGGCGAACATCACACATCAGCTCTTTGTCGCTTGGAGGCATAACGGTGGTTCTAGAAGCCAGAGATTAATTAAGCTCTGGCACGTCTCCCACACAGGCGGACACACCACCTACTGTTCCACACACTTGACATGTTCCCTATCACTTAGCCCGGCATCATGAGACTACTCCCGAGTGTGGAGAAAGCTTCAAGGGGACTACACTTTTTAGCCCTCTAGATGGGAAATTTCCCTACATAGTGTACCGCTATCCTCAAAGGAGGAGTACGGCTTCATCTGGATCCAGATGGTAATCTCACCAACTACAGACCTATACATGCAACAGAGATGTTTCTCTTAAGTGTTTTGCTGGACTCATTTGGGCCTCAAGTGTGAAAGATCTTTAATGGGCCTTACACTGAGCCTGAATTATTATGA
This sequence comes from Bombina bombina, assembly GCF_027579735.1. Taxonomy (NCBI): domain Eukaryota; kingdom Metazoa; phylum Chordata; class Amphibia; order Anura; family Bombinatoridae; genus Bombina; species Bombina bombina. The sequence goes on along the minus strand of NC_069499.1, from coordinate 803,584,551 downwards.
AATGGGATAGGTATGATAGAAATTTTGTAGATTACGTGCTCTTGGGGACATTCGAGTTGAACGCACACAGATTCCTACATTTAATTAAAACCTGTAAAATGACTTTTACATCTTTTACATCTTTTTTTGTGTCACATTATTCCTCTGGTATCTCTATTCAGTGTATCTACCCCAAATAATTCTAATTGTGCCAGTTATGGTGTGGTTGCAGTATACCAATACAACTGGGTATAGCTCAGAGTATATTGTAAATAGAGGTAAAAAGAGATAACTTTCAAAGGTACTGGTCACAAATAAGGGTTGTTTTTCTTTTATTTCACATGTAACTAATTACCTTTCACATGGTCTACACTGTTCTTGGGCGTAAGCTTCTATGCACACTACCGCCCAATTTGATTTCTTACATTTTCTTCTATACGATTTATATACATATAGTGCTTTTTGGGTTGTTGTCAGCCAATTTACCCAGCTTTTATTTTGTACAATTTACAGGGAGTGCAGAATTATTAGGCAAGTTGTATTTTTGAGGATTAATTTTATTATTGAACAACAACCATGTTCTCAATGAACCCAAAAAACTCATTAATATCAAAGCTGAATAGTTTTGGAAGTAGTTTTTAGTTTGTTTTTAGTTATAGCTATTTTAGGGGGATATCTGTGTGTGCAGGTGACTATTACTGTGCATAATTATTAGGCAACTTAACAAAAAACAAATATATACCCATTTCAATTATTTATTTTTACCAGTGAAACCAATATAACATCTCAACATTCACAAATATACATTTCTGACATTCAAAAACAAATCAGTGACCAATATAGCCACCTTTCTTTGCAAGGACACTCAAAAGCCTTCCATCCATGGATTCTGTCAGTGTTTTGATCTGTTCACCATCAACATTGCGTGCAGCAGCAACCACAGCCTCCCAGACACTGTTCAGAGAGGTGTACTGTTTTCCCTCCTTGTAAATCTCACATTTGATGATGGACCACAGGTTCTCAATGGGGTTCAGATCAGGTGAACAAGGAGGCCATGTCATTAGATTTTCTTCTTTTATACCCTTTCTTGCCAGCCACGCTGTGGAGTACTTGGACGCGTGTGATGGAGCATTGTCCTGCATGAAAATCATGTTTTTCTTGAAGGATGCAGACTTCTTCCTGTACCACTGCTTGAAGAAGGTGTCTTCCAGAAACTGGCAGTAGGACTGGGAGTTGAGCTTGACTCCATCCTCAACCCGAAAAGGCCCCACAAGCTCATCTTTGATGATACCAGCCCAAACCAGTACTCCACCTCCACCTTGCTGGCGTCTGAGTCGGACTGGAGCTCTCTGCCCTTTACCAATCCAGCCACGGGCCTATCCATCTGGCCCATCAAGACTCACTCTCATTTCATCAGTCCATAAAACCTTAGAAAAATCAGTCTTGAGATATTTCTTGGCCCAGTCTTGACGTTTCAGCTTGTGTGTCTTGTTCAGTGGTGGTCGTCTTTCATGATGTTAAGACAAAAAACAAAAACAGAGGCGCCACATGTGTAGGTCAAAAAAGATAAATGAATCCAAACAGCAGCAGATTAAGGGTACTCACAAAATTGGCGGCACTCTATTGTGCCAACAGGAGCAGGCTGGTATTCTACAGCAAACCAGCTGGCTGTGTGGAAGATCCCCACCGGATGTGTGCAGTATTGGGATTTTACTGCCTGCAGGGCTTCTGGATAAGACCCAATAGCAATCCTTCCCTTCGACTGGAACTGCAGGTGGAATGGAGAAATGGGCTGGAATGCCCTAAGGTTACCGGCTGCAGCTGTACAGAGAAGGGTCTAGCTGCAGACTGGAGCTCTTAACATCATAGAAGTACATCATCCCCTTGGGTGACGACAGAGAGCGGCCTATCAAGTTTTGGGACGTCTGAGGATACCTGTTGGACTTAACAGATCTGGCTTGTCTAATCTATCTATTTAATCATTTTATTTTGTATCATATCATTTTGTATTGTTTATATTTTGCACATACAGGGAATTTTATACATCACATTGTGTTTATGTATTTACAATTTTAGCGCCTCTTATAGAAGACCAGTGATTCTCATCACGGTTGCTTCTTCATTGTGGTCGTCTTTCAGCCTTTCTTACCTTGGCCATGTCTCTGAGTATTGCACACCTTGTGCTTTTGGGCACTCCAGTGATGTTGCAGCTCTGAAATATGGCCAAACTGGTGGCAAGTGGCATCTTGGCAGCTGCACGCTTGACTTTTCTCAGTTCATGGGCAGTTATTTTGCGCCTTGGTTTTTCAACACGCTTCTTGCGACCCTGTTGACTATTTTAAATGAAACGCTTGATTGTTCGATGATCACGCTTCAGAAGCTTTGCAATTTTAAGAGTGCTTCATCCCTCTGCAAGATATCTCACTATTTTTGACTTTTCTGAGCCTGTCAAGTCCTTCTTTTGACCCATTTTGCCAAAGGAAAGGAAGTTGCCTAATAATTATGCACACCTGATATAGGGTGTTGATGTCATTAGACCACACCCCTTCTCATTACAGAGATGCACATCACCTAATATGCTTAATTGGTAGTAGGCTTTCGAGCCTATACAGCTTGGAGTAAGACAACATGCATAAAGAGGATGATGTGGTCAAAATACTCATTTGCCTAATAATTCTGCACTCCCTGTATTCTTCTGGAGTATACTCCTATTTTCCTCCATATATTGTAGATATGGAAATACTATTCTCTGTGTTATATACTACTATGTACTATAGGAGTCATGCTTATACCCTTAAAGCGACACTGAACCCAAATTTTCAGATAGAGCATGCAATTTTAAGCAACTTTCTAATTTACTCCTATTATCAAATGTTCTTCATTCTCTTGGTATCTTTATTTGAAAAGCAAGAATGTAAGATTAGATGCCGGCCCATTTTTTGTGAACAATCTGGGTTGTTCTTGCTGATTGGTGGATAAATTATAATTATATGTACTTTAATTACTTTACCTGCAAATTTATACCGCAGTGCTTCGCCATTAATCCTTTCTTTTTTAGTTTCTGAATCGTAAAGCTCTAACTCTCCCCACACATTTCCTTCTATGGCTGTATCTATATCTATTGTTCTTTTAGTAGAATGCACATGTGCATAGGGATGATGTTACGGTTGCCTCCAGGCTGGCTGGAAGTTGGACCGTAGAAAAGGATGCTCCTAGCGCTCCCCAAAGGAGCAGCAGCACCGTAGACACTATAATTGCTGCGTAGCCACCATCAGTAATGCAGACTCTATGAACCACCGCTGCTGGGCTGGTATCTCGCCGTCTGCTCTGCGCCCTGGACCTACGACCAGGCTCCAGTAGGTGAACCTCTTCCTTCTGTAGCAATCCCTGTAGCTAAGGGAGTATTAAAAGCATAGCAATCCCTGTAGTGATTATAGCTGTATCCTACAAACATGAGTCAAAGCTGCAAGTTAGAGGGTCAGAATAGGTCTGATGTTCTGGAACACACAGCCTGCTTTTTTTTTTTTTTTTTTTTTTAATAAAGTTTTTTATTGAGAAATGACAATAACATCAAATAAACACAACAAATCTGCGAGTTCAACCTTTCACAACAATACAAGTGTCAACAATGCATCTGAGAACCTTGAATGAAACCTCACTTTTGGCAATATGGCTCCTTATTAAACAGTTATTGCTGGGGTTAACAAATACATTTTCAATAAACTTGGTCAGGTGAGGTGAAAGAGAACATACAAAAAAAAATATTTCCATATAACTTAATATAATCTTCATCGAGATGTTGCTATCCTGAGAAAGTATTTCTCGTTTTTCATTTAACTTTACATGATAGACCGCATATAATACAGAACATAATAGTAAGAAATGGTAACTCTCACCGTTTGTTAGAGTGCAAACAGGGTAAAATAAAATGATGTTTAATAAAACATAAGAAGTAAATTGCGCAAGACCGTGATACATAACTATATTCTCATAGCTTAGGGTTTAAGCTATGAGAATATAGTTATGTATCACGGTCTTGCGCAATTTGTAAATGTATTAGGCCAGAGATGGTCCTCTCCGGGCTATAAATGGTAAATTAGAATATCTGTTCAGTTAGTAATAGGGCCCGGGAGGAGTTAGTTTTACAATTTTAAAGGGGGAAGGGATGCAGCGGGCAAGAGCCGCTCGATATAGAATAGGGGTGGGGTGGGGGGTGGAGGGCGGAGCCAGCCAACAAGTCGGGAGCATAGCTACTATTAAGGAAAGGGTTAGAGTTATCAGCTAGACAATACGATAGACACTTGTACAAATTAAAGATAAGCTGTTGAGTAAAGGGTCCGCATAACTCATCTCAGACCTCAGTGAAGGTAAAATATAGTAATGTAGAAGAGTGAAATGAGTAATAGGACACTTGAGGTCGTTCAGCTGTGGGATATATGGGAATAAACATAGAGCATATTATATTATAGTCGCCAGTTAGTAAAATGTATAATGTGAGAGAGAGTGACAAATATGGTAGGACCTCTTAGAACAGTAGGATAGAACCTCAATAGCTTCAAGAGATCACAATACACTTAAGACAATCATGTCCAATCAAATCAGGCTAGAGCATTACTATCTGGGACTAGAAACAACTATTTGACAACATAACCTCAAATTAGGCTCTCCTGAGTATTACCAGGGTCATCTAGGCATAGTGTAAATACATAGACAAAATTTGTGCAAGCTAAGCACCATATATAACCCTGTAATCGTGTCGCCAACAATTTTTTTTATCTAGCCCTGTCTTTTCAGCTCTGATTGCTAATTATTTTCACTGGAGGGGGCAGCCTTTAAGTATAGTGGTGAGTTGTGATAGATATGAGCGGGGTTCAGCAAATCCTATTTATAAAGCTATAGCATAACTATGTGATATGAGTTAGGAGCAGGCAAGGAGTATAGTAAGATAGCATCCCAGCTGAGTTATAATAGACAGAACAATATAAAGCCCTATAGGGCTATGCACCACCCACTACATGTCTGGGTTAATACAGACTGATGAAATACAAATAGTAGTTTGCTTGACTCAAGTCCAGTAAATACATAGAGGCTTGCATAAGGCAGTTAACTTATAGATACACCATAAATATAGTTTTTAAATATATAACATAACGCTAAATAAACTGGTATTCAGTGGTCAGCGTAAAAGTAAACTGTAGATAGAAGAGGCAACCTCAGGTATTCTGGGATCAACTCTGGTTGTCACATATTAGGATTAAGTGTCTAAGGCATTAAACAAAAACATGGTGTATTCAGAGATATATATAATGTTAAAACCATAATATAGATAGTGTGTTATAAACATATAGTCCAATTTAACTGATATAAAATCCCAGGTGCTTTTATTATTACTAGGGTTTAGCCTGACACCTAACTGTTAGTTATATAGAGTCCAGACCATAGAAGGTGAACGAGAAGGCATAACTGAATTGTTCTTTTTCCAGAGGGGACTCTGTTTATAATCCAAGGGGGGTAAGCAATATACATGTGGAGGTAGTTGCACATACCAGCACAGCGTTCGACATCAGAAACCATAACTGCTACCTTATACCCGTTCTCAGGCAGGGATGAGAAGGCGCTTTGTGTCCATAGCTGGACTGCCCGACCATCATGAAGCAGAAGTGACTAACTGCCAAGTGGATAACCAGCTCCAGAGACCGAAGCCTTGCATTCAAGCCTCCAAGTGTCTCCATCTTCATACTCGCGGGAAACAGATTCTCAGCTGATGTAGATCTGGGCTCCGTAGCTAGGTTTTCCGTACATGACTGTGGGCTGGCGTCTCTTAAAGGAGTAATTCCCGGGCTAACTCCATAGCCGGTGCTCGAAAGTCAGCTCCTGTTGCTGGGTAAGTCAGCTGTGCGAGCAGATCAACCGTCTGCGTTGAGGCAAACGGATCTATCCGTCCGCTAATCTTGTAGGAACCCAGAGCTGAAGTGGAGGCCATGTGAGTGACAGCGGGAGTCCATTCTGTTATAAGTAGTGCAGAGACAGCAGAATCCACAGCTTGCGTGGGTTGGGCTATTAGGCATACTTCTTCCCTCTGTAGTGTATCTATAAAAGGCTCATTTATTTGTAAAATCACAGGAGGGTTGATAGTGCCCGTGGCCATTGGGAGGACTAAAGTGGTTGCCATTACTTCTGCATAGTTAGCTTCCGTGGTATACTCGGCTCTGCAGGCTAGTCTCAGATCATCCAAGTTACGTTGCAGCTTCTCTCCCAATTTATCTAGGAGCACTTGGAGCTGTAAATAGAAGTCCTCCATTTTCACTAGTAGGGTTTTATTATATCTGGTTGCGTCTGTGGGGCCAGTTATCACTGCCGTTGTGCTCAGTACAAACTGTTTAAAGCCGGCTAAAATTCTGGTAGGTCGCTCTAAACAGTAGTAGCTTCCTCCGCAGATGTAAAGAAATCAGTAATTCTAGTAGAGTGTCCACTTTTAAGCTATATATTATGTTAAAACATCAGGAGCTCTGCTGAGATGCATCTGTTCTCTCTATGGGCTAGCTCCGCCCCCCGAGTTTGTTCCTTTTAATTTTTCAAAGTACTGCTGTGTGGTTATTATGCTCTTCTTATCGTCTGCTCACACAGCCTGCTTTTTATTGAGGTTACATTCAAAAAAGACACTCTCAGGGGGAGGCATAAAATCCCCAATCACACATTTGATGCATTTAGATAGAGAGGCAATGCCCTTTGACAGGCCACAACATTACTTCAGCAGATAACATTACACACAATAAAACAATGCAGTCCACCTTATCACTAGCAGTCTGATTAGACAATGGGAATGTTTTATCACTAAACTTAATTAGAGCTGATCCCAGCAAACTTGCATTTAGAAAGCTTCTTGAAGCTCAACAAAATTAACTCTTAATGGCACACAATGAAAACCAATGCCTCTGTAACAGTGCTCCCCCTCTGTGGAACACTCTGCCTGTGTGGCACCTGGCTCAGCAAGTCCCATTCACTGAACCAAGTGGGAGAAAGCCAGGGACAAGCTATTTTACAGGTCTGGGGACATAGTCTTAAAGGGGCATTGTTCACCAAAGTCACAATATGTCCCCAGACGGTTCTTAAAGGGCCATACACACCCAATAAAAGTTAATATGTTCTGAGGGGCACAATCTTCCAGGGGCCATAGTCATGAGGAAGGAGGCTGGCAAATAGGCTTCTCCACGATCCATGGAAGCAGGGCAATTTTTAATTTAAAGGGCCAGTTACAAATAGCAGTTTGTAACAGATGATCTGCTGGAGCATGCATAGAAGCTTTGAACTCAGTTGAACTACAATGCCTGTGTCTAAACACTGATAAGGGAGGTGGAGTGGAGTTGGCTGCTCCAGGCAGCTTAGTTATGTAATTAATTTTGCTTATTTTTGAAAATTATTTTACAATACTTGAGGCATCCTGCAATACTGTTCCTGACTGCTGGGCTCCATTTTGATTGCTGAAAAAGGGTGTGTGTACAAGCGCTAAGGTAATCCCCAAGCTGTATCCAAACAGAGATCCTAACCAACCTCCAAAAAATATGCACAAGTAGTAAGAAGTGAATACAGCGCCAACAAGAGGCCAAGGGATAAATATACTCACAGAGAGATAAAAGAAGATTATTTAATGAACCATGTTAAAAAGCATCAGTAATAAAAGACTACCGCTTCTGTAAGATATTATTATCAGCTTTGGCCCTTTGAGCCGCTTCTGTAAGATATTATTATCAGCTTTGGCCCTTTGAGCCGCTTCTGTAAGATATTATTATCAGCTTTGGCCCTTTGAGCCGCTTCTGTAAGATATTCCTGTATTTGTAATTTTATTTATATGTGCTTTTTACATTTTTTATATATAGTCTTTTATTACTGATGCTTTTTAACATGGTTCATTAAATAATCTTCTTTTATCTCTCTGTGAGTATATTTATCCCTTGGCCTCTTGTTGGCGCTGTATTCACTTCTTACTACTTGTCCATTTTGATTGCTCCCATGGAGCAATCATTTCCGGTTTGACTCCAAGTGGAGCTCCAGCAGTCAGGCAGCACATCAGAAGCCATCGGGCAGGCTTTTAGGTCTCACAAAAAAATTACTAAAAAAAAAATTAACCCCTAAAAAAAATGCACATAGCAAAAAAGTCCTTCTGTCGGTCAGTGCCTAAATTAGTCTCGCAACCCACCCACAAATAAACATTAGCAGCAAAGTAGCCCCCCCACAATACGTAGTACTGGCCTGTAGGTTCCAGGTTGTAGGATGAAAGTGTAGCATCCTCGGCCTTCCTGGCGCAGCTGGGCAAATAGCTGATGGTACTTGGGGGGCAGAGGCCAGCGGCACTCTGCCCTGGTGCCAGCGCTTCTGCTGGGGTGAGGGGTTTGCAGGCCAGTCCTGTAACAAGGGGGTCTGTAGGGCAGAGGCCAGCAGCGCTCTGTCCTGATGCCAGCTCTTCTGCTGGGGGAATTGGGGCATAGTCCTGCCCGGTGGCAAAGGGAACGTGGGGGTCAGTGGGGGTTAACATCTCCACTGTTAACCCTGGGCCCAAGTTAGGAGTTAGCTGGGGAGGGGGAGATTGGCTTACCTCCTCCTCCTGATACTCCGGCGGCCGTTGGGAAGGGAGGTCGATGCTCTCCGCTTCCTGTGGAACATGCTGCGGCTGGGGAGAGAGACCAGTTGTCTCCTCTCCCTGGAAGGCACTCTCCGGCTGGGGAGGGAGGTCGATGCTCTCCCCTCCCTGTAGCTGGGTCTGTCGCTGGGGATCTGGGCCGCCTGCCCAGCATCCCTGTAGGGCTGGTAGAGAGACTGCGGTCCCATCTCCACCTGCCTGCTGGGGGTCCTCCCAGGACCAGTCTATGAGGCCTGCTGCCTCTGGTATCTCTGGTTGGGGAAGGAGACCGGTTGTCTCTTCCCTCTGCACGGTATACTGCTGCTGGGGAGGGAGGTCGCTGCTCTCCTCTCCCTGTAACTCACTTTCTCGCTGGAGACTAGGTGTCCATACCCTCAAACTCCACAGTTGGCGCTCAAAGGCTCGTGCCGCTTTGTTCTCCATATCTAATTCCCAGATGATGCGACTGACTACCTCCTGCGCAGGATCTGGACCATATCGGACTAGCCGCCTCTTTACCTCTGAAACGAAATCCGCGCCCTCATAGCGACGAATCCAATTGAGGTGCTCTTCACAGGGTTCTGACCAATATCTTGTCAGCTCCATGCTGCTGTAGGTAGGGACGCTGCGCAGTGGCTAGCGTTGCCCTCAATAACTCTCCTACGATACCAGTGCTGTTGGGGTGCTGCTCCTTGCGCTAGGATGCCATCCCACCGCTGCCGCCAAATGTTACGGTTGCCTCCAGGCTGGCTGGAGGTTGGACCGTAGAAAAGGATGCTCCTAGCACTCGCCAAAGGAGCAGCAGCACCGTAGACACTATAATTGCTGCGTAGCCACCATCAGTAATGCAGACTCTATGAACCACTGCTGCTGGACTGGTATCTCGCCGTCTGCTCTGCGCCCTGGACCTACGACCAGGCTCAAGTAGGTGAACCTCTTCCTTCTGTAGCAATCCTTGTAGCTAAGGGAGTATGAAAAGCATAGCAATCCCTGTAGTGATTATAGCTGTATCCTACAAACATGAGTCAAAGCTGCAAGTTAGAGGGTCAGAATAGGTCTGATGTGCTGGAACACACAGCCTGCTTTTTATTGAGGTTACATGCAAAAAAGACACTCTCAGGGGGAGGCATAAAATCCCCAATCACACATTTGATGCATTTAGATAGAGAGGCAAAGCCCTTTGACAGGCCACAACATTACTTCAGCAGATAACATTACACACAATAAAACAATGCAGTCCACCTTATCACTAGCAGTCTGATTAGACAATGGGAATGTTTTATCACTAAACTTAATTAGAGCTGATCCCAGCAAACTTGCATTTAGAAAGCTTCTTGAAGCTCAACAAAATTAACTCTTAATGGCACACAATGAAAACCAATGCCTCTGTAACAGTGCTCCCCCTCTGTGGAACACTCTGCCTGTGTGGCACCTGGCTCAGCAAGTCCCATTCACTGAACCAAGTGGGAGAAAGCCAGGGACAAGCTATTTTACAGGTCTGGGGACATAGTCTTAAAGGGGCATTGTTCACCAAAGTCACAATATGTCCCCAGACGGTTCTTAAAGGGCCATACACACCCAATAAAAGTTAATATGTTCTCAGGGGCACAATCTTCCAGGGGCCATAGTCATGAGGAAGGAGGCTGGCAAATAGGCTTCTCCATGATCCATGGAAGCAGGGCAATTTTTCATTTAAAGGGCCAGTTACAAATAGCAGTTTGTAACAGATGATCTGCTGGAGCATGCATAGAAGCTTTGAACTCAGTTGAACTACAATGCCTGTGTCTAAACACTGATAAGGGAGGTGGAGTGGAGTTGGCTGCTCCAGGCAGCTTAGTTATGTAATTAATTTTGCTTATTTTTGAAAATTATTTTACAATACTTGAGGCATCCTGCAATACTGTTCCTGACTGCTGGGCTCCATTTTGATTGCTCCCATGGAGCAATCACTTCCGGTTTGACTCCAAGTGGAGCTCCAGCAGTCAGGCAGCACATCAGAAGCCATCGGGCAGGCTTTTGGGTCTCACAAAAAAATTACTAAAAAAAAATTAACCCCTAAAAAAAATGCACATAGCAAAAAAGTGCTTTTGTGCAAGAGCCAGTGATTTGTAGTGATCACTGGCAAGCTAGAGGTTAATGGCTCTGAAAAGAACCTTTGGGTCTCACAATTTTTAAACTAATATAAGGAACTAAATCTCTTTCTCTCTCCCACAAAAATGCAAGTGAGGAGAGGGAGGGAGATCCACACTGATCAGTGTCAATATTTACCAATATTGACATGCTCAGACAAATGGGATTTTTTATTATTATATATTAAATTTTAGAGCAAGCTCATATTGGATGACCCCTGCCTGTCCCTATGATAAGGCAGGCTAGGGACACCACCAGAAGCCCCATAATGCTACATCGGGGCTATATTGGGCTATTGTAATAAAATATATATATATAATATATATATATATATATATATATATATATAATATATATAATATATAATATATATATATATATATATATATATATGGCTTCTGATGCTCTGTAAGTGTGCTTAGTACCTCGGTGGTTATTACAATAGCCCAATATAGCCCCCATATAGCATTAAGATCAGTGTGGATCTCCCTCCCTCTCCTCACTTGCGTTTTTGTGAGAGAAAGAGAAAAAAAGAAAGAAAAAAAAAAGAGAAAGAAAGAGAGAGAGAGAGAGAAAGAGAGAGAGAGAGAGTTACTTTTTTAGGGGTTAATTTTTATTTTGTAATTTTTTTTGAGACACAAAAGCTCTTTTCAGAGCCATTTAGTTTATTTAGTTACTTTAAATTTAAATTTAGCTTGCCAGTGATCACTATAAATCACTGGCTTTTGCACAAAAGCACTTTTTTGCTCTGTGCATCTAACTTGGTAACTGCGACATAGACAATAACGGCCTTAAACCACGCCCCCATCCGGTGACGTCACTTCCTACTCTCATCACATCTTCCCCCTTTTAAAAAGGACAACGCATACTTTTTTTTTCTTTGAATACATCAAATAACAAGGTATACAAGAAGCATACAGAAATTGTTTTGTTTAGTATACAACAAATAACAAGTTAAAGAGAATATATATATTCCACATAAAGATGGTATTGATGCCTGCTTAAACTTTCTTTCCTCCAACAGCCCTAACCAGACATATAGTGCTTCTACAGTCAGTAAACTTACAGAATTTATACTTACTCACAATTATTTCATCTTCAACCACTCCATCTACTTGCAAATCATGGGAACAGCCATGGGCACCAAAATGGCACCACAGTACGCAAACCTCTTCATGGCTGACTTAGAACAGAGATTCCTAGCCACTCACCCTCACAAACCATTCAAATACTTTCGCTACATCGATGATATTTTCATCATATGGACAGAAGGAGAAAAAAACCTTGAACTTTTTCATAAATCATTTAATCTATTTCATGCATCAATCAAGCTTAAAATGAACTTTTCTAGAGACTGTGTCAGCTTCCTGGATACAACAATATCCATCACAAATGGCAAACTACACTCATCTGTATACAGGAAACCAACAGATAGATGCAGCTACCTCCACAGCTCCAGCTCCCACCCCAATCACATTAAAAAATCCATAATCTACAGTCAGGCTACAAGATACCACAGAATTTGCTCAGATACTAAGGACCGTGACAAACACCTCATCACACTGTCCCAATCATTCAGAGAAAAAGGTTACAAAACAAGGATTATAAATAAAAAAATTAACTCTGCCCTCAATACTCCACGTGAACACTTACTACAATACAGGGAGAAGAAAAACATATCACGTATCCCACTAGTAGTCAAATACAACCCTGCTGTGGAAGGGATACGAAAAATCATAAAAGACTTACAGCCACTACTCTTAGAGGATCCCACACTCAAAAAAATCTTTCCAAAACCCCCAATCCTGGCATACAGACAAGCACCTAACCTAAAGCAGAAACTGGTACATAGGAAGCTACCCCTTGAGAAAAAGAACACTCAGAATGGAACCAAGTGCTGCTATAAAGCTCTCTGCAAACTGTGTCAACACGTTTGTGAAAGCAGCACAGCAAATCACAATAATAAATCTTATAACATTAAAGGGGCATATTCATGTATATCTGCAAATGTGGTATACATGATACATTGCACTGCATGTGAAATGGGATGCTATATTGGAGAAACAAGCCAAAAACTGCACCTTCGAATGAACTTACACAGACACTCAATCAAAAACCACTGTGAAACAAAATACTGCACCCCTGTTGGTCACCATTTCACCCAACCTGACCACTCCATCCAAAACCTCAAAATCAAAATTCTCAGAGGCAACTTCAAAAACACAATGGAAAGAAAAACCTTTGAAATGAAAATGATAATGCACTTCAACCTTTTTAATTCTGGACTAAATGTGGACTCTGGATTCTTAACACATTATCAAAAATTTTTGTAATGTACTTTCATTTAGTCAATTACATTGTATATTCCACATTCTTATACAAAGGTACACAGGTAAGCCTATGTCCACACTTTTGTCTTTTTTTAACTTTTGTATTCCCCCTGTATATACAATTTCACATCTCTATAGATATTGATTCAATGTTGATATATAACTTTATGTCAGTATATGCTCTATGTAAAGCTATATATTTCCCCTGTCTGTTCTCCTACACTGGACACTGTCTGCCTGTTACCTAAACCCCCTCATGATTTTTACGACACCTCCTCCTCTCCCTGCACTGTCTTCTTAGCTATTCTGTGTTTTAAGATACAATCTGTAAATTCCATTGAATAGGTCAGTATTGCTTTAGACTTGATAAAGGAAGAAACTCTTCCGAAAGATTGTCATCTTATAAATGTATAGTTAGTCCAATAAAAAAAGTATCATTGCTCAATGCAATACTCTTGTTATTTTGATATATATATATATATATATATATATATATATATATATATATATATATATAAAAACAACATGAAATACAATCCTGACTTGAACATCGGGGTAGACTACCCTAGTCCACAGTGACCATGGGATTATTCTGCCCATACTTCCGGTCACTGCTCTAACTAGAGCTAATTCCGATATCGGGCTGGAAGTTTCACCACCCTTCCACTTGATGTCATTTTACATGAACTGTCCTCTGATACAGAAGAAGGTGATTGAGAGTCTGCTGGAAGCAAATAAGTATCCCCGCTGTGATCTTGCTGAGGGGAAGGCACCCCTCTTAAAACAGGGGATCCCACTGGCAGTGGTACTGAGGCATCCAGTCCCAAACTCTCAGGTACTGGCTGAAGATGTTTTCGATTTCGACGTGTGACTGTCCTTCCATCAGTAAGGACTTCATAAGACCTTGGTTCTGGAGAGCGTCCAATTACCGTTGCAGGCGTCTTCCATTTCTTCTCATCATCTAGTTTAACTCTGACACTTTGCCTCACATTCAGCTCCTGCAAGGGCCTCACAGAGTGTTTTCTGTTGTAGAAGAAACGGTAGCCTCTTTTAGCCTCTTCATCCCTCCTAAGTACCTCGTCCCAAGGAACAGAGCTAGTTGGCTGGAAGACACCCACAGAGGGTAAAGTGGTGTGAATCTGACGTCCTAGCATCAGCTGTGCCGGGCTAAAACCCGTGGCTTGAATGGGAGTCACCCTATAGGCCAAGAGGTCTAGGTATGGCTCGGATTGCTTCAAAATGAACTTTGTTGTTTGAACTGCCCTTTCAGCAATTCCATTGGCCTGTGGATTTGACATAGAATGGACAAAATAATATTCACTGTTGAAAGAACTGAACTCCGTGGAAGCAAAATGCATTCCGTTATTACTCACTAACTCCATTGGTATGCCCCACCGGGCGAACAAGCTCTTGAGACGAGTGATAACGGCTTGACTTGTGATCTCATTCAAGGGTGCAATCTCCAAATACCGGGAATAGTCGTCAATCATGACTAGGTACTGTTTCCCGTGCAGTTCGCACAAATCAGCAGCTATTTTCTGCTACGGGCCTGCAGGCAGCGGAGTAGAAATCAAGGGCTCCCTTCTGTGAGTAGGCCGGCGTTCCCGGCAAAAAACACATTTTGACACATGGCTTGCGATGTCGGAACTGATCCCAGGCCACCATACTGCCGTAGTTGCCCTTTCTCTGCACTTTGTAATGCCCAAGTGGCCATCATGAATCCTGCTTAACATCTCCTGCCGCATGCTAACAGGAATAACAATGCTGTCCTGGAACAGCACCAACCCCTCAACCTCCGTGAGCTGCAACCTTTCTGACTGGTAAGAACTTAAAGACATCCAGGCTGCTCGGCTCTTGGGCCATCCTTCTTTTATGTACTTAATAACTTCTTGAAGGTCAGTATCTAAATATGTCTCCTTTCTTATTTGTTCTAGCTTCCCTGACTAAATGGTTTTGAATGCCAGAACTGAATCTACATACACTTTCACATCTGATTCCGTTGAAGATTCTTCAGCAGCAGCCAGCGGGAGCCTGGAAAGTGTATCTGCCACTCTCTCCATTTGGGCGTATTTTGACTCAGCAGCCGTCAGTGTACGGGAACAGTAGGCGATGGACTGTAGTTTGTTCTCATTCAAGTGCAGGAGGGCGGCCCCTAACCCATAACTGCTCGCATCAGCACTAACCACGGTCTTTTTGGAAGGGTCGTAGAACCCCAAAACTGGGGCAGACCCCAGCAGGAACTTGACCTGCACAAAAGATTCTTCCTGTGAAGGTCCCCAGACCCAGGCAGCATCTTTCTTTAGCAACTCTGTGATAGGGTGTAGTATTGTGGATAAATCTGGAAGGAACCTGCCCACATAATTCACAAGGCCCAATATTTGTCTCAGCTCATGTACATTAGAAGGACTTTTCATCTGTTCAATAGCAAGGATTTTATCAGGGTCCGGCTTGATGTCATCCCCAATTGATAATATGCCCAAAGTAACATAACTCAGCCTTCCTAAAATGGCATTTCTCCTTATTTAATTTCAGCCCGGACTCTCTAATGGTCTGCAGAATACAATCACTGATCATGTTCTTCCAATGTAGACCTATACACCAAAATGTTGTCCATGACGACTGCCGTGCCCTTGTGGTCCCTTAAGAGAGAACTCATCTCTCTTTGAAAGATTTCAGGAACAGAGGATATCCCGAAGGAGAGTCTGCAGCAACAAAACCGACCTACCGGTGTAATGAAGGTAGTCAGTTTGTGGCACTTTGGATCTAGAGGTATCTGCCAGAAGTCGCTGGAAGCATCCAGTGTAGAGAAGAACTTCACCCCAGTCAATTTCGGAGCTATGTCTTCAAGGTTCGGCAGCACATATCTCTCTCTCTTTACCACCTCATTCAGCCTTTTCAAGTCTACACAGATGCGTACCTTCCCGTTCTTCACGACAGGCACAATGGGGGCACACCAGTCAGTTGCTTCTTCATACGCAGAAGTTCCTTCTCCAATTGAGGCATGAGCGGGAATGGAATTCTACGAGGAGTGGTAATGCTGTATGGGACTGCGTCACCTTTAAGTGATATTTTGACTGGGTTGCAATTCAGTAGGCCCAATTCACCAAACATGTCTTCTGAAATCTCATTCACACTGGTGACCAGGCCCAAACCACAGGCTGCTTTTCTGCTCAATAGGTTGTTAACACACTGACCTCTAATCACATGTACCCACATGGTGATTTTCCTCTGATTGTACTCGCAGCTGGCAAGAAATTTCCCCGCACAATCGATGCGGCCACCAGGACTATGAACTTTTGTTGTAACTTTCGCCAGCTGACGCTGTCAAGGCAGTTTTATGAATGCTGCAAGGGACATAACAGTGATATCTGCTCCTGTGTCAATCTTAAAGGCAACTTTGGCTCCCATTACAGTAAGAGTAACCCTCCAATCTTCATCTGAACCAGGTCGTTCAACAACAGACCCAACAATGGACACTTCTTGACCCTCCTGGTCACTATCCACCTGATCCTCTTTAATGTATTCAGTTTTACACGCCATTTCAAAATGGCCCATTAGGTTACATTTTCTACATCTTTTGTCTTTAGCAGGGCATACGACACTCTGATCATGGGTACGGTTACACCTCGTGCAGCAAGCATGCTGCGCCAACCCACTTCTGGGCCTGTTGCCCTTGGTCTACCGCTCACACTGTGCCTTTCACTAACAGCTCTCCTGAACTGCTGCACTTCATCCACAATACTCTCAGACCTCAGATCAGCACTTTGCTTTTTCACTAGTTCACTCTGGCGGGCCATCATAATAGCCCCATCTAATGTTAAATCAGACTCCAACTGTAGCTTCAGTGAGACTTCAGCATCTGCAATTCCTATGACTATTCTGTCTCTGATTTGCTCCTCTTTAAATTGTACTTCACCACTCTCCTTGTCCAGCTTGGAAGCAATCCTGAAGCGTTGACACAGCTGACATCATGTGAGCCAAGCTGCAGGCTGAGAGAAATCAAAAGGCTCAGATGGGGTAAACTTCGACATCTTCATTAATCAGGAAACAGAAGCGCAGGCAAGTACTTCTGACACCATGTCATGAGATGCAGGACACAGCATAGAAGGTACAACGCTATTTTATTGCAGAGCATAGAAGTAAACAGCTTGTACACCACATCTAACTTGGTAACTGCGACATAGACAATAACGGCCCTAAACCATGCCCCCATCCGGTGACGTCATTTCCTACTCTCAGCACAGTGATTGAGGGGTGAATTGTTTTTAAAGAGCTATTGCACTGGGGGTCTCAAGTTTAATGGCTCTGTTTTAGTGCACTGCATAGGATTTAGTCTTCATTCTTTTACCTAGTGATTTAGCACATATTCTCCAAATGTTAATAGTGGGGAATAAGCCAGCCAGAAGCTACACTTCCCTGCAGAATATCTTATTTGACTCTCATACATGCTTTGTAAATGCGTGCCCCCTCATGAAAAAAAAATGCCCCCCCCATTTCATTCGTTCTGGAGCAGACCCTGTTTCATGGCAATAAATAAAACTGGGGTATACAATAGGCCCTAAACTAAAGATAGGCCTATCAGAAGAAATACTCTCACTTTCAACTCAAATTACAAGTTATACAAATGTAACTGAATCTTCCCAGAATCCTGGCAAACCTATGCATGGGGGCGTGGATGTACTCAGGAGGTCTTGCAGAAAACAACCTGGAGTGTTTTCTTGCAATAACTTACAACAAGCTCTCCTAAATCATAATCAAAAAGCAATGTGTGTGTAAAAATGAAAATTGAAAAAATTTGCGACCATACACTTTCTCCAATTTTTTTTTACTAAAACGGTTGCATCAAAGGCATCAAAGCACTCCATATACAATACCTTGGGGTGACAACTTTTCAAATATATGCCCAATTATGGCAAACAAATAAATTGGTGTATGTAAAAAGGCCTCCAAAAAGACGATAGGCAACTAAGATATGTTGAATGTGAAAAAACTGCACCCCCCAAATAAGCCAACAAACCTATGCATAGGTGGTATCACTGTACTCAGGAGATGTTGGTGAACACATATTGGGGTCTTCTTTGGCAGTAACACATAACAGGAGCTGAGAATCAATGCCTAAAGTACAATGTGTGTGAAAAATAACACAAAAAAATGACTGCCCAACAGTTTGACAAAGACTAGTGGTTGAATTACTGCATGGAAAGTGTTAAAATACCAGCATTTCAAATGATGGGGTAAATTACATTGGCCGGCTTCAGAAATGACCCAAATAGGACATGGGTGCATGATGACTGATGTGAAAATTCCAAGTTGGAAAATTGGAATGCGCCCCCTAAAAATAAGGCCTTTTAGCCCCCAGAGAACCCGACACAGCTATACATGGGTGGTATCACTGTACTCAAGAGATGTTTATGAACACATATTGGGGTGTTATTTTTCAGTAACCCTTAACGTTCTCAGTAAATGCATTCTTAAATTGCTATTTTGTCAAAAAAAGTCCTTTTTTTTTTCTTTCAAACTTTGACATAGATTGGTGGTAAAATGATTGCATGAAAAGAGTCAAAATACCGCAAGTTTAAAGGGACACTGAACCCAAATTTTTTATTTTGTGATTCAGATAGAGCATGCAATTTTAAGAAACTTTCTAATTTACTCCTATTATCAATTTTTCTTCGTTCTCTTGCTATCTTTATTTGAAAAAGAAGGCATCTAAGCTAAGGAGCCAGTCAATTTTTGGTTTAGACCTCTGGACAGCACTTGTTTACTGGTGGGTGAAACCCAGGTTGTTCACTAAAAATGGGCAGCCATCTAGAAAGTTGCTTAAAATTGCATACTCTATCTGAATCACGAAAGAAATTTTTTTTGGGTTCAGTGTCCCTTTAATACCTTAGGTTGTCTTCTTTTAAAAAAATATATACATGTGAAGGGTTATTTAGGGATTCCTGACAGATATCAGTGTTACAATGTAACTAGCGCTAATTTTGAAAAAAAAAAATGGTTTGGAAATAGCAAAGTGCTACTTGTACTTATTGCCCTATAACTTGCAAAAAAAGCAAAGAACATGTAAACATTGGGTATTTCTAAACTCAGGACAAAATTTAGAAACTATTTAGCATGGGTGTTTTTTGGTGGTTGTAGATGTGTAACAGATTTTGGGGGTCAAACTTAGAAAAAGCGTGTTGATAAAGTTTCTAATAGTAAATTAAAAGATATGATGAAAATAATGGTATCTTTAGAAAGACCATTTAATGGCGAGAAAAACTGTATATAATATGTGTGGGTACAGTATATGAGTAAGCAGAAAATTACAGCTAAACACAAACACAGCAGAAATGTAAAAATAGCCCTGGTCCCAAACGCACAACAAAAGGAAAAGTGGTCTGGTCACGAAGGGGTTAATTAATTAGCCCTTTTAGGATATGCACAGATCTCAACCTGTTTTATGTCCCTTTAACTAGAACAAAAAAAGAAGTTCACATTTACAGAAATGTAATGGATACATAGAACACACAAACAGAAGTGTCTTTTCCTGAGACGCATAATAAAAGGAGACAAAGAGAAAGTAAAAACATTTCCTGTTAAATCATAGTTCTATTATTCATTGTATTTGCATATTAGGTGACTGTTTAACCACATTTTTTTTTAATAAAACCGCATTAAGCTATGACAGTAGCCAACAAATTAATTTATTGCTTGCCCTGAAAAAGCCCACCATGCTTCCATTAATCAATGAGGAAGTAAGTTGCAATTAACAACACCTGCAAATTAATAGCTCATATTTGCTCATAGTTTCAGCTTTACATTAGTATCCAGGGAAAGAAATAACTGTAACTAGGAGATCCGTTAATTATTCAGTGGTGCAAAGTAACTTATTATTGCACGATATGACTCAGAATATCAAATACTATACTACAGAGCAGCAGAAAACAAACCTCAATTTACAACAAGCCAGACATTTAGGATTCCTGTAATAGAGCAGTTTAAGGGATATGAAACCCACATTTTTTTCTTTCATAATTCAGACAGAGCATTGTTTCTCAACTGCAGTCGTCACGTACCCCTTATTATAGCTGAACCAGTGCAAAGGTGAAATAATCAGCTTATGGTGGGAGCAGGTTAGTAACCATGGATACTGATCACTTCACCTGTGGACTGTTTCAGGTATAATATAAACCTGACCTGTCGGGAGTACTTGAGGACTGCGGTTGAGAAACAATGATATAGAGCAGGTAATTTTAAGCAACTTTCTCATTTACTTCTTTTATCATTTTTTTCTTAGTTCTCTTGATATCCTTATTCGAAAATCAGGAATATAAGCTGAGAAACCGACCCATTTTTGGTTCCGCACCTGGGTAGCGCTTGCTGATTGGTGGCTAAAATAAAGTGAAGTATCCACAAACAGGGAATAACACAAATAAAGAATAGTCCCAAAATAAAAAAAAAATGTGAATAGAAATCATTGTGCACTCAAAGGAAAGGAGAAAATAAAATCACCAATCTTGGAGAGACAATTATTTTTTTTTATTTTTTCTTTAACAGGAATGGTTGTGACAGCCCCAAAAAATCACTTACATGTCTCCCAGAAATGTAACCTCAAACAAAATAAGAAAGGGAACATAGTGCAACATTTTATACACAGAAAAACATCTTCATCAGCCAGAGGGTTACTCGCATAATATAGAGCTACTCAGCTACAATAGCATTAAGTATAAACAAAAATCAGAAACCTACGGTTAAACTGGAACTCTTCCATTGGTTAAAACTCTTGTTTAAATAAAATCAAAACAAAGTGCTTCCAATGTTCCATTTTACCTGCTGGAGTGTTTTAAATAGTGTACAGATATATCCTTTACCTTTATTTTGCCATTTGAAATAGCTGAGTTGCTTGTTGTATCCCCACCTATACTGATAATTTCAGTACTTAGTTACTGGTTATAGAAAAGCTATATAAACAGGATGGTTTCGGAATAATCAGTTGGACTAACGTACTAAAATGTTTTTTTTCCATTATTATAGCTAAGTATTAGTCTCACAGTGTATAGAGAGATAGGATAAGGGGATTTTGAGTAAACATTGCGGGCTAGATTGCGAGTGGAGAGCAAATATTAGCGAGGGATTGCGCTCATTGGGCTTATCGCTCGTTTTCTGAATTAAGAGTATACGCGACCGCATGAACACCGTCAAAATTTACGCTAAAATCGTTACCGTGACTTGAGAGCTCTAGTCAACTGTTTCGCGTAAATAAAAAGTGTCACAAAACACATCAAAAATACATTACAAAGTACACTTACACTCATAATAACATTATCTAATAAAAAATATATATAAAAAAAAATATTGCACACAAAAGTTATAACGGCTCAAACATAGAAGATCTCAGGTGTTAAGGAAAAAAGGCAGGCAAAAGGCTTTAACATTGAGATACACACATGTACATTTCTAAAGATGGATATGTGTACATATGTATTTATATGTGTATATATGTATTTATATGTGTATATATGTATTATATGTGTATATATGTATTTATATGTGTATATATGTATTTATATGTGTATTATATGTGTATATATGTATTTATATGTGTATTATATGTGTATATATGTATTATATGTGTATATATGTATTATATGTGTATATATGTATTATATGTGTATATATGTATTATATGTGTACATATGTATTTATATGTGTATATATGTATTATATGTGTATATATGTATTCAAATATGTATTTATATGTGTATATATGTATTATATGTGTATATATGTATTTATATGTGTATATATGTATTATATGTGTATATATGTATTATATGTGTATATATGTATTTATATGTGTATATATGTATTATATGTGTATATATGTGTATAAATGTGTATATATGTATTTATATGTGTATATATGTATTATATGTGTATATATGTATTATATGTGTATATATGTATTTATATGTGTATTATATGTGTATATATGTATTTATATGTGTATATATGTATTTATATGTGTATATATGTATTCATGTATGTATTTATATGTGTATATATGTATTCAAATATGTATTTATATGTGTATATATGTATTTATAGACATATATACACATACATATGTATACAAATATAGACATATATACACATATAAACACATAAATACATATGTATACATATATAGACATATATACACATAAATACATATATAGACATATATATATACACATATAAACACATAAATACATATGTATACATATATAGACATATTTAAGTGCATTTGAGCCCTTTGCCGTTAAGTAGATAAAAACATGTAAAAGCATATTTATGCAATATTAATTTTTAACAAAGGTTTTAACTATGTATTTACTGTAAATATTATACATTCCAATGTTCTGCACATAGCAGAATATGTTCTATGTATTTCTAAATATATATTCATATATATATATATATATATATATATATATATATATATATATTGTACCAAAAAAACATCAGATATATGTAGAAATATTTATTTATAAATAAATAGAACATATGTTATGTGCAGAACATTAGAATATTAAATATTCATATTTTCATGTGGGGTTTGCGCAAATGAGAATATGCAATTGGGTTTGCGCGAGAGTGGAGTTTTACCCCCCACTATTTTTTGTTCCATAGACTTCTATGGGGGAATACGTGAACTCGCACTCAGTATTCTAAATTCAGATTTTTGCGCTAGTTGGGAGTGAATACAGTTTAATTTCAACTCGTAATATGAGCGCAATCCGGCAAGCGCAAAAATCTTAATTCTAGCGCAATTAAAGCTTAAGCGGGAGCGTTAATTAGCATTCCACTTGTAATCTGGCCCTTCATTGGGTTGTGGTTTCAATTAGCAGATATAGCTTTTTCATATACACAAATATACCTAAAGGAGCAATACATTGTACACCCTGCAGCTGGTATAACAAGTAATTGTAAATACATTAAGGGTAAAACAACCTTAAAAGTATACTGAACCCAATTTTTTCTTTTATGATTCAGATTGAGCATGCAATTTTAAACAACTTTCTAACTTACTCCTATTATCAATTTTTCTTCGTTCTCTTGCTTTCTTTATTTGAAAGAACAAGAATGTAAGCATAGGAGCCGGCCCATTTTTGGTTCAGAACTGGATAGCACCTTCTGATTGGTGTCTAAATGTATCCACCAATCAGCAAGCGCTACCCAGGTACTAAACCAAAAATGGGCTGTCTCCTAAGCTTACATTCAAATAAAGATAGCAAGAGAACGAAGAAAAATTGATAATAGAAGTAAATTAGAAAGTTGCTTAAAATTCCATGCTCTATCTGAACCATGAAAGTTTAATTTTGACTAGACTATTCCTTTACTAGTTTTCTGACTTGGGCATTATAGTTAGAGCTACCACAGCTCTAACCCTATGGACTGATGAAGTTGTTTTCATGAGTGTTAACGGGTTGTACTATGTTCCTTTTTTATTTTGTTAGAGATTATATTACAGAAGACACAACAGCGATTTTTTTCAGCACTGTCACTCACAACTATTCCTGTTAAGAAAATCTTTTCCCTTGAAGATTGATGATCTGGGGCTCCATTACATATGCGGCGTCGCCCGCAAAAGCTTGCGTCGCCGGTTTTTACATGATTTTGGTATTACATATACGGCGTAGCATACAAGTTATGAGCGTATATTTCACCCGTCGGCCGTATTTTTTTCTCCCATAGATTAACATAGAACAACCGCACAATTTGGTATCCAACATACAGCAGAAGGACTTATGCGCGCAGAATTCAGAAAATCTACTCCATTTTCATCTCGCCACACATTGCAGGCGCAGCAACCCTTGCACTGACTAAAAAAACAACGTAACTCCCTGGAAGCCTTAACGAACGCATACATTTAAGCAGCATCTCAAATAGTTAAAGGGACAGTATACTATGAGATTTGTTTTTTTAAGCTTTATTTGTGTATTTGAAATAGCTGATTTTGTATTTTGAAGCCACAACCTAATCAAATGCACGAACCTTGTAGGTATAATCATATCTCATTACTTTATCACATTCTGTACATATACTTGCTGATTTACTTTATATTTCTTCTTAAAACAATCACCAATACTTGGAGAGAACAATGGGCAATCATAATTGTATTACCTTTATCTCTTTAGAACCCATTGGGAGTGTACACAATACAGTATATAATGGGACAGTCAAGTCCAAAGAAAAACTTCTTGTTTAGAATAGGGCATGTCAACAACTTTCCAATTTAATTCTAACACCATTTTTGCTTTGTTATTCTTATTATTCTTAGTTGAAAGATAAACCTAGGATGGCTCATATGATAATTTCTAAGACCTTGAAGGCCGCCTCTTTGCAATTGTGTCAAATCACAAACAACACAACCTCTCACCTGCAGCCTTAAAACACCTGATAATGCACAACTATCAATAACATCAGTATTATATATACCCATGTGTCAATTTATATTGGATGTGAGATACATTGATTTACATCTTAGAAGTGAATATTACTATATGTACCCTTCATAAACAACTATTGTGAATGTGAGTTATAGTACAAGAATATGTCATAAACATGATAATATTACCTGTTTTTATTGCCATTTCCACACAGGTCATATTATATGTTTTAAAAATATTAGTGTACTAAAACACACCTCACATGGATGTGTATGACAAGTACATGGTAAATAACAGAGGACAAGGTTTATGGTGAACTATAATAATATTTTTTTTTTTTTGGCTTCTTGGATGAGGGAGCTGAGGTGCTTGTAGTGGATTTCCTTGTTTTCCTGGTTTTAGAAGATTCTGGTGTTTCTGCTGGGGTGCTGGCCACAGATGATAGGATGGAGGCAGTGTCCTGCTGGTGTGTAAAGTGCTCAACCAACACACCCAAGAGTTGATTTTATTCTCTCCATCTATTGTCTATCTGCATCTGCATACCAGACAGAATTCTCATCATCTGTGACTGGTTCTGAACACTTGCACTTAACGATGCTGCCATGTCCCTCTGCAGCTCTATACAACGTTGTTGTATCCTCTCTTGCCTCCTGAAGAACCTCTCTTGGCCTCTTTGTATGCTCTCAGTGCTTGCTATGAACCTCCTCTGGAGTGCAATGTATTCCTCACCCAAGGGAGAATACAATGCATCCACAGGCTCTTGAGCAACAGGGCTTCTAGTTGCTTGTAGGACATGTTCATCTGCATCTGCTTGTGGGGCAGGTTCAGCTGCATCTACTGGTGCTCGTGGGGCAGGTTCAGCTGCATCTACTGGTGCTCGTGGGGCAGGTTCAGCTGCATCTGATGGTGCTTAAGGTGCAGCTGTAGTTTCGGATATATTTCCAATTGCAGATGGTGGAGCTCGCCCAATGGATGAAGATGGGGGAGGTCATCCCACGGATGAGGATGGGGGAGGTCGTCCCATGGATGAGGATGGGGAGGTCGTCCCATGGATGAGGATGGGGAGGTCGTCCCATGGATGAGGATGGGGGAGCTCTCATGGTTGATTGATAGTCCCACTGATAACCAGTGTGTGACCACTCAGCCTCTCCAATTGGCACTTCTTGTGACATAGTCTGTGGGTAAAATCCATGACTGACAAGAGATTGTTTTGTGTGTGTGTGTGTGTGTGGGGGGTAAATACATGGACTCTTTGTGGCTGTCTTGGCTCCCCCTCAAAGCCAAAGGAAGGAATCTTGCCAGGGGTCATATGTCAATGGCATCACTCCCGGGTCCTCAACTGAAGCCATCTAACCATGCTCATGCTTGGGAAGCATACTGTTCTTGCGGTTACCTGAAGACTGGTGGTGGTGGTGGTGGCATGGATGTTTGCATCCTCGTGACAGGAGGTTCTATGGAGGAGTCAAAGGATGAGAGGGATTAGTACAGTCAGATATATGTCCATGTCGGCATACAATTACATGTGGCTTGTTGCCTGTGTTACTCTGAGACATGTTAGTATTGCACTATTCCACCTCATATCATGAATTGCATTGTGTTAAGTAGCAAACTAACTATAACTACCAACAACCTATGGGGCAAACTAACTACAACTACCAGCCTGACCAACAACCCATGGGGCAAACACAATATAACCAGCAGGTAGTTATACCAAAAGGTAATACACAGCAGCAAGCAGCTATACCCATAGTAAATACACAGCAACCTGTATCCATATTAAAAAGCACCCAGAAAGGTTCCAAATCAAAATACAGTACCCAAACCGTAGAATATACACACAGTGGAAATATTCCTGTGGGGCAAACGCACAGTGAAATTAATCTTGTAAATAATCCGAATAATATTGAAAGAACTGAAATGAATCAGGTTTTTTGCATGGCCCAACCAAAACCAGACAGGGGGGGGGGGGGGCAAGATACCACAGGAACAGCAAGAGGGAGATATCCTCTCAGAACACAACAGAGACAAACACATTACCAATAACGAAAGTTACCAATACCTTATCAGCTAACAATGTCATTAACCTGTCTGATTATCCCTTAAATGGTGTAGAACTCAAGCTGTTGGGATTAGGATTAGGTTTTGTACCCACTAATACATTTAATTTATTCAATACATTACTGGATGTCAATAAGCTGATTAGAATATTAACGTTAAAAAAACATTTTTCACTGAATAATTATAGTTCCAATGTGGTCCAGTCACAAGAGAGCATGGCTGTTCGGCCTAGCTCATCTACAGGCAAAGATGCATTTGATTTTCAACATCTGTGTAACTTGAATACATTGGAATCCCTAGCGGATGAAAATTTGTGGGATGGAGTCACTCTGAACAAGGTATATATACCCCTAGACTTAAAACCACCTCAACATTTTACCCGGTACAAAGCTGAGGGAGTATAATAGAAAAGTTCCAGAGCAGGGTTGAAAAGGATCTTACTAACCTGTACTACAAACAGACAAACGTCAAATTCAATTTGACTTATAACGAAAAGGAAACACTAAAAAAATTGTCACTAAATAAAGATCTGGTAATACGTGCCACAGACAAGGGGGGTTCAGAATAGAGGGAATTTTGTTAATGAAGCCCTTAGACAGCTAACAAACACACAGAATTACAGAACATTGAGCACTGACCCTACCAATATTTTCAATAAAAAGATACATGATTTAGTTGATGATGGCGTGGAACTGGGCTTCATTGAAGCAGATACAAGTGAATACTTAATGGTCACTAATCCTAAGATTCCAATATTTAATCACCTGCCCAAAGTACATAAGAGCATAGAGAATGTGGCAGGAAGGCAGTTAGTTAGTGGAATAGGGTCATTCTCAGAACATTTGTCAGAGTGGCTAGATATGATCTTACAGCCAATGGTATTGGATCTCTGGAGCCATGTGAAGGATACAAAACACATCTTGCAGATATTATCTGATATAGAATGCAGTGATAAGTTCTCTTTGTTAACTGTAGACGTCCAATCTCTCTATTCTTCAATACCGCACGAAAGTGGCTTACAAGCAATAGCCTTTTTTATGAATAAGTATTATGGAAATGACCCTGAATATTGTGAATTTGTGGTGAGGGTTACAGATTTCCTTCTAAAGCACAACTCTTTTTCTTTTGAGGGGGTTTTCTATCTCCAGGTGTGTGGCAACCTATGTTTTTAGGTTGGTGGGAGCGATGCCACATATTTGGAGATGGGAACCCCTACAGGGAGAATATAGTTGTATACAAACGCTTTATAGATGACTTGCTTTTCATTTGGCAAGGTGACCATGAGACAATGGAAAGGTTTGTACTAGGTTTAAATTGTAATGATGTGGGGTTAAGATTCACCTCAGAACATCATAGGAAGAACATCAACTATCTTGATGTAACCCTAAGTGGAATAAAGGGGGAAAATGTTAAGTCCACAGTATACCGAAAGCCTATATCAGGCAATACTTTGCTACATGCATCAAGCTGCCATCCCAAAAGTACATTTAAAGGGATAGCTAAAGGTCAATATACACGATTAAAACGAAATTGTTCTGATGACAGTAGCTATCTAGAACAGGCAAATTTATTAACAGAAAGATTAGAGCAGAGGGGTTATCAAAAAACATCTGATAAAATCAGCCAAAGTTTCAGTGATGAAATTGAACGGCAGTGATCTGCTATTAATGATTTGTCTAGAGATATACTATTTATTACTACATACAGTAGTGAATACATCAAGGTTTGCGATATAATAAAAAAACACATTCCACTATTGAGAGCAGATGATGGCCTAGCAGATTTAAATGTAAGGGATTTCAGATTTGCATATAAAAGGAACATGAGTATAGGCAACATGGTTTCACCAACAAAACTACCAAGCAGGGAACCCACACAAGACTCATCATGGTTGACATCCAGAGGCATGTATAAGTGTCACTACACGAATTGTGTAGCCTATAGTAAAGTAGACACAGGGGATAGCTTCATTTCAACACACACAGGGCAGGAGTACCAGAAACGTATGTGTATGAACTGCAGGTCTACGTATGTGATTTATCTGATTACCTGCAGAGACTGTCAGAAACAGTATGTAGGTCTCACAGTAAGAGAAGTCAGATCTAGAATAAGGGAACATTTGTCATCTATAAAAATAGGGGTTGCTAGCACACCTTTAGTACAACACTTTGCAACGGTCCATAATAAAAGTTCAAATTGCTTTTCTTGAAAGCTATAGAGAGGGTATTGCCACCCAAAAATGGGGGTGATAGAGAAAAAATTATTGGTAGACAAGAAGTATTTTGGATTTTTAAATTAAAGACTAGAATCCCAAATGGTTTTAATTCTGACTTTGACCTAATGAACTTTTGGCAATAACATTAAGGTCAGCTACCAGGTCAGTTCATAATTTAGAACTTATGTTTTCATGATGTTCATGTCTGTTCCCACAAAGGCCATTATATATACCATATACTATGTATGTTTCCAGACAACTGAGGATTCAAATAATTGGAAGATTATTATTATTTTTTTTTTATTATTATTTTTTATTATCATTTTTTAGAAAATAAATGTTAAGGTAACTTTAAACAGCACATGCTTTGAACAACTTAGGGATGTACAGGAGGGGATATTGTGAGCATTAAATAAGCAACTATAAGCATATATTAATTTGGAAATATCTCAGGTCATACAATATGAACCTAAAACCTCTCCTCCCACTTTTTGATTAAATGAAAAAAGTTTTTCTAAAATAATCAAAGCATTAAGCTGTTATTAAGTTTATAAGTTTTTAATTTGTTGCACATAGAGTATAGGATAAGAAGGGGTTAATTTGTCTGTAACATATACAATAGTACCACAAGTGTTAATTATTGTGTAATTATGCTGTAACCAATGAGAAATGGTCTGCTGCTTTTAAATATGTAAATTTTAGTAAGACTATCAGCAGCTTATGAGGACGGCTTTGGAGCCGAAACATGTCAGTTGCTGTTATCTGACCATCACTCTGTATTGCTCCTATGTTTGTGCCTAGCATATGGAACTTTTAATGACACTAAGGTGTTAATAAAGTCGGTAATAATTGTATCCATATCTTGCTGCCGGTGCTCCTTATTTTACATTGATCATTTGCTATTTTACCCAATTGTGAGCACGGCAAGCAAAGGAGATTTCCATGCAGCTCGGAACTGTCTAACCGGAATCGAGTTCCGGAGCAAGCAGCAACAGTGGCAGGCTGACGTCATCGGATGCACCAGGGACATGACCGCGCCCCCAAGAGGAACAGGCTGAGGAGGGTATTGCAGGCTAACCGGAAGACGCAAAGAACGCTGAGAGACACAACAAGGTGTCGGTTTGGATTTGAGAAAGTCTGTTGCAGCGGAACCTAGGAGTATTTTGCAGCCTCTACCCCAAGACCAGCCAAGACAGGGGGACGGTAAGAAACCCTAATACATTTATTATTACATGGGACTACGGACTTTGTTGTTGGGAATACTTTCCCATTAGCTTGCCATTGTTTGAATTTAATCCTGAGACTTGTTTGAAATAAGTTTTGCCACCAACATTAGTGACTGTGAAACCTTGTTTGGTATTTGAAGTAGCAGTAATGTCAAGTATAATTGTAGATGTTTTTGTTAGTACGCCAAATACCATGCTCCTCATCGTGTACATGAATGTGTGATATTAAAGGATGTTATATCTAAAATACATATAATACTGGTGTGTGGGATTTTACTCACCAGCATGATGTGCTGTGGTTGCAGCCCCTGAGTCACGAGCCCCTGGAAGTCCACGGACTGCTGTGATACTCAGGGACCTGCGTATCATCTCCTGCCAGGTATTTATACTCTATATCCAGGGATGGACCACCGCCTGTTCCCTTCTGGTACATAGCTTCCTGCCCCATCTTTTCTTTGACCCGCCTCTTGCAGTCATTCCAGCGCTTTTTTAGGCGCTCAACAGTCCTCCTCCGGGGGCCACACTGTTGACGGCATCCTCTACAGCCAACCATGCAGTTTTTCTCTTTTTGGCAATGCCTTTGCCCTTTTCCTGCCCAAAGAGGGCACTGTAATTGTCCATGATGGCCTGGACAAGGGCAACATTTTCCGCAAATGAGAAGTTGGGACATCTCAGCCTCTCATCCTCCATGGCCACTTGGCTTCATCCCTGTGATGTCCCTGGTGTGGGTTCCTCCCTATCCTCTCCCTCCTCCCCCCTTATGCCCCATGTGCACCCTCTGTCCCTCTCCTGGATGTGCCTGCTCTCTGGGGCTCTCGGGATCTTCCCTCCCATCATCCCTTCTGGCTCTCCCTCTCCCCACTCCACTTACTCCCTGACGGGAACCCCACTGCTCCTCCTGTCCTCTGCAATACTCCTCTCCCTGCCACTCATCTCCCCTCCTCCCTACCATCCTCACACTAAATCACACACTCACACTCCCAGTTCAATCACAACCAAACACTCAGCCTATCACACTGTAAAACTCAAATAAAATATGTGTGAGGTGTTAGAAAAAAAGTGTGGTGTATTTGTATATTTATGTATGCAATGTGTGCAATATGTAAAAATATGTGTAAGTGTACAAGCTTACTCAACAACAATGCTACCTAACTAACTCCTCTGTTTGCGCCTCTCTCTCTACTCTCACTAATCCTCCACTCCAGTGTAGTGTGTTGTAGCTCAACAAACAATCCAAACACACTGAATAAAATGGCGGCTGCGCATGGGTTTATATATGAATTTGAATATCGTAATTACGTGTCACATTTTTATTTGAATTCCGGGTTTGTTTTTACGCGTGTTAACCTAATTTGCATAAAACTACTCTTTATTGACACTTTCCGTGGACACAAGACTGGCGTAAGTTACTTGCAACTACTAAAATGTGTATTTGCGCACATTTCAGAAGATTGCAAGTTTGTCCTACTTACGCCAGTCTAGCATCTAACGGCCCAGTATATGTAATACCCCGATGTGAGAGGTGAAATTAAGGGCGGCGTAGGTTTCAACGCTTGCGCCGAAGCCTGCGTCATATATGTAATGGAGCCCCTTATTAGAAGTTTCTCCTCTCCTCTGTGTGCGCAGTAATTCTAGTCACAATAATTATTTTGAAACTGAATGTCTGAACCATTGATTTGTCAGCTGCTTTCTAGCCAGAATATTATTGTTTATGGCCCTTATCTATTTTTTCCATATAGAGACTTTTTTCTGACAAAATAATTCTTGTTTCCTCTAACATACAACATACATATTTTACAGCAGTCCAAATGTATTTGTGTATGTTATGACCCACATTGTGTAGATGTCCATATACAGGTAGCC